>NC_133769.1:52817042-52910829 GCF_003597395.2 Chelonoidis abingdonii | reverse complement strand
GGCAGCGCTACAAGTACTAGGCTGGTAATTGAGCTTAGAGGAATTCATGCTGGTACCCCATCTTTTGGACACTAAGGTTCAGAGTGGGGAATTATACCATGACAGTTGTACTTTACAATATTTGGTTAATGTATATAGTTGACTCAGTTTGGTGTATCTGCTCTAATTTCTGATGCGCAGTTAATCACAGATCATTTGGTTTCCTGTTGTTGGTTGTAAATAGATTGTTTCAAGCTGTGTAAATATTCTTGTTCATTGTTGGTTAGTAAAAGCGCTCCTCTCCAGCCCAAGTTGCAACTCCTTCCTCATCAATAAACGGCCACGTGGTTTTGAACTTTCAATCTGTCATGTTTTGATTTTCCTCACTCGATCAAAAACTTACTCGAACCTGCATTGATCTCGGACAGCGTGGATGTACAGTGAAGTGAACAATGGGTAGATATCCCAATGTGCAACCTGCCACTGTCCAGTGCACTCTTCTGGGAAGTTTTGGCAATAATGGTGGGGCAGAAACCAGTCAGATGGGGTGACTGGGAGGAAGAGCTTAACATACTAGCATGCAACTGTCTCCATCCCATAATGTACTCTATATCCCATAATTTTTGCTCCTCTTTTAAAGAACTCATGAACCCATACATCCCTCTTCACTGTCCTTCATCTCCTACAGATGCATGGAGCATGCAAAGGTCTTTACTGTTGTCATAAGCATTGCAAGCACAGGACTCACAATCCTGCATTATTTGCAAAGGTGCAAGAAGAGATGCAGGAAAAATGACAATTTGCTAGAGGACAGATTGCTATGGGACATGGAGAGAATCAATTCAAGATTGCTGGTGGCATTCATGAAGCTGCTTCAAATGGTGGAACACTGCTTCTTTGCCCCCAAAGTGGGCACTGACTAGTGGGATTTCATTATAATGCAGGCTTGAGATAACAAGCAGTGGCTGCAGAACTTTTGGATGCACAAGGCCACATTGCTGGATCTGTCTGCCAAGCTTGTCCCAGCCCTCCTGCACAGGAATGTCAGAATGAAAGCTGCATTGACAGTGGAGAAGCAATTGGTGATAACACTGTGGAAACTTGCAGCACCACATTGCTATTGGTCAGTGGAAATCATTTTAGAGTTGGAAAATCCACTATGGGGCCTGTTGTCATGCAAGTATGCAGGATTGTTAATTGTTTCCTGCTACACAGAACTAACTCTCAGCTATGTACAGGACATAATGGATGGATTTGCAGCGGTGGGGTTCCCAAACTGCAGTGGAGCAATAGAAGGCATGAGTGTCCCTATTTTGGCATCAGATCACCTTGCCACAGAGTCCATCAAATGAAAGGGCTGGCTTTTTTTATGGCTATGCAAGCACTGGTGGATTGCCAGGGACGATTCACCAACATCAGTGTAGGTTGGTCATGGAAGGGGCATGACTCTTCTTTAAGAACAGAGCACTATTCAGAAAGCTACAAGCAGGACTTTGTTTCCTGACTGACAAATTGCCATTGGCAATGTTGAAAGGCCAGTAGTGATTCTGGTGGACCCAGCCTACCCCTTGATGCCATGGCTCATGAAGCCATACACCAGCCACCTTAACAGTGCCAAGGAAAGATTCAACTACTGGCTCAGCAGGTGCAGAATGACTGAATATACTTTTGGTAGATGTTCTTTATTCACAAGATTCGATTTCAGGGTAAAAAAATCCCAATGGTTATAGCTGCCTGCTATGTCGGGCATAATATTTGTCAAGGAATGGAAGTTGGAGAGTTGCTGTGGAGATTGAACAGCCAGAAACTAGGGCTATTGGTCTCAGGGAGGCTTTAAAAGACAACTTTAACAGTAAGCCATAGTAATGCATTGTAGTGACCTGTGCTGTACCTGGCTATGCTGTTTTGGGACTTGTTAGGAATTGTATGGTGCTTGGTAAACATCTATGAAAAGAATACTGTCAATGCACCTATTGTTGTACACTTGTTTGTTACACCATGTCACCAATCCTGAGTTGTCACACTGTATAACAAGTAACTGGTTGCTTTCAATACTGCTATGTACTCTGCATGCATATGTTGTGAACAAATAAAGATGAATTATTTTTCTAAATTCAATTGAGTAACGAAACCTCTGCAACTTAAAAGCAAAAACATTAACTTAAGAAATTAATGAATGTTCTTTCCCCTTAAGTTGCATTCCATGTCAACTTTAGCTATACATAGGTCAATACATGCGAAGCTGTGGTTGTCCTTAATGCCCCCTGGGGTGGAGTGGTAGGGATGCAGCCCCTGATGCCACATAGAATGTTGTGGGTGTAGGGATGTGTTGTAATGGCATTTGCCATGGACGACTATAGCACTCTTTACTTCAAAGCAGCACCCTGGAACCCACATATTAACCTTGTCATATAATTATTTATTTCATAAAGGCATGCCTTGTAAGATATATGAAAGGTCATGATCTTCTGAAACCCATTGTTCTGTCCAAGTAGGTTTATCGTTAGTGTGTATGAAGTTATGAGATTTTGCTGTCTGGTTGTTGCTGAAATATGTTGTAAGTTTGAGTGTCGTCCACTGCCAGTTCTCCAGTGACCCCCAAAGGAGGAGATCCACTTCCAGGAGGTTGTTAAATGACCATTAATCAGCAGGGTAGTTGTAAACAAGGGATTTTTCAATGCTGTAAGAGCTGCACAAGCATCACACAATGGGGGATTGCTCAACTCTGACTCAGCAAAGTCCACCAGGACATGTCTGGCCTCTTGTTTTTCTGGCACCTGGACTGAGGATATAAAATAAGGAACAGTGGCATCCTGCTTTTGCCTTTCTCTGCCTCCCACCTAGGCTGAAGTAACAAGAATGCTGGGAAGACTGCTCCCAGGCTTGAAGGGGAACTGTAACCTACCTGCAACATCCAGTGGGGCGAGACACTGCTTGATCCAAATACTGCCTAGTCTAGTAAAGTTTAAGACTTAGACTGCATGCTTACC
Organism: Chelonoidis abingdonii; assembly: GCF_003597395.2. Lineage (NCBI taxonomy): Eukaryota > Metazoa > Chordata > Testudines > Testudinidae > Chelonoidis > Chelonoidis abingdonii. The sequence continues at coordinate 52,907,860 of NC_133769.1, read as the reverse complement.
TTCTTATTTAACTTTCTCTGACCATTTGTGCCTACCACTTATCTCTTAAAATCTATCTTTCTGTAATTAATCTCTTTTATCTTACCTAAAAGTGTGTTTTGGTTGAAGTGGTTGGGAAGTCTCAGCTCAGCTTACAAAGGCTAATGTGTGTCCTCCCCACATCAAGGGAGGGTGGACTGGGTAATGAACTTAGACTGGTCAGGCTTCTGACCAAGGCAAGATGGTACAATTCTGGGGTTCAAGGCTGGGGACTTGGGACATTTGTTGGTTCCTTTCTCTGTGATTTGTGAGTAGCTCAGGGAGCATTCACACAACTGAGCTGGGTGTGGGGCTCCACATGCTGTTGGGTTAAGTGATAATCACCTGGAGGGGTTTGCTGCTTGTTACTAGCAAAGCACTGTGAGAGACAAGGGGGCAAAGCAGTACCCACTTACAGGCTGTATTCTGGGAATTCCATCACAACTACAAAGGGAGGCAGGTCCATGATTGTTGAACCTGTAGGTCCACAGGAGTCTGCAGCAGCATTGTTTGCTGCCAGAGAAGCCCCATTATATCCTGGTGCATCTATCTCTCCTTTTCCTGTGCCTTTCTTCTGTCTGCTCTGTCTGCCAGTCAATATTCACTCTTGAGGCCCTCTGCTCCTGATCTGATGCCCTGAATACAGGGGAATGACACTGAACACTGGTACCATTTTCCACAGGCTGTGGTGATTTTTAGCGGATCTGTCATACCACTGAAGCCGCTCAGGCCTGCATTGTGCTAGCCTGCTTACTGCAATAGTGCCTGCTGAAGTTACCGCTGACTGGTGTGGGAGGAAGAAATAAGGCTGCTATCTCAAAGCCTGTGAGAGAGGATTGCAAAGTAACTCCATCAAAGCTTCATGGAGATCTCTCAGGAGGATCCCTGTGTACCTAGGCAATGAGGTGCAATTCGTTTAACAGTACAGGGGAATGAAAAGGAAACAACTCCCCTCTCTCTCTCTCTCTCCTGCTGACTCTTCTGGTATGAGTAAATTAATGAAGTCAATAGCTGTTAAGTGTGGGGTGCCAAATATACATCCCTGTAATGGGAAATATATTTGCAGTTACCTGAGGTTCTTTCCCCTGCATCAGACTCACCTGTGCTGGACTGTTGAGACTGACTGGAGTGTGGTGGAGTCTCAAACAGGTCCTGGCATAGCTGGATCCTCACCCTCTAGGTTGCAAATCCTGCATCCTCCTGCTCTTTCTCCTCCTCGTCAACCTCACTGTTCACATCGGGGAGTGTGATTCACGCTCATTAGAGGCATCCACAGTGATGTGTTGTGTGGTGGTGGGTTCTCTGCCAAGTAGGCAGGCAGCGCTTTGTAAAAGCAGCCAGTCTAAGGCTCAGTAATGGATCGACTTTGCTTCCCTGGCCTTCTAATAGACTGCTGCAGTTCCTTTGCTTTCATGTGGCAATGCTGCTGGTCCCTGTAGTTCCCATTCTCCTGCATCCTCCATGCAAACTGCTCATAGATGTCCCCATTTCTACAGCTGGTTTATAACTGTACTTGCAGAGCCTTGTTCCCCACAGTCCCAGGAGATCCAATATTTTTTGTCTACTCGTAGCTGGAGCGTGTGGCTGGCATGGTCAGCTGGGCAGTTACACAAAACAAGGGAGAACTGCTAGGTGTCTTGCCAAGCTAGACAATCAAGAAAAGGCATTTCAAAAATTTGCCAGGCTTTAAAAGGGGAGCAGAAGGGTCTTCTGGTCTGCATGACCCCTGGCCAGTAGAATGCATAGTTGTGAGCAGAGCAGTCACGGCTGGGCATTGTGGGACAGCAGCTGGAGGAGTGTTAGGACTGACATACATAATATGGTGTCTACATCTACACTGCATCAACCTCAGTATATCAACCATGGCTCAGTGTTGTTCAGGGAGGTGATTGCTGTGTCGCTACAATAGGTTGTTTATGTCTATAGGAGACAAATTTTAATATAGGCACATGCACAACTAGATAGACACCTTGTGTCAATGCCTGCCTAATTTGGGAGTGTAGACCAGACCTTAGAAGCAGCGCTCAGCACCTTTCACACTGGAATTAAATTTCAGGAGGCAACTTCTAACAATTCAGTTTACTGGGTTTTTGCTAGTGTAATAGAGGCTAGCAAGAGGAAACCATAGCTCAGTAGTAGGAAGAATATAAAACTTTTTTAATTAGCAAAAAGAGAAACAATATTAAATGTCAGATGCATGCTGCCTCTTGATCCTTCTGCTATCTTATACTATCCTTCCCCTCCCCCAACACACATACACATCTCGAGGCAAAACTGTAATGTCCAGTTCCAGTTATATTTGTCCAGAGGTGGCAAAGACAAAGGGAGAGCTTCTGCTGGAATCCTCAGGAATGCAAGTTACTGGGAGCACATTGAGCCTGTCCTTCCTTCATTACACTTGCTCGTCACAGACTAAATATGTCAAATTCAAGATCTCAGCTCTCATCTTCAAGGCTCTTAAAGATCTTGGTCTAGGAGACTACAAAAATCACTACTTTTTATCTGAAGAGATTTATCAACTCCGGCACAATGAATCTGGCTATCATCAAAACAGTAAAGTCTGTGCAAGAGAAAGCTTTCTTGGAGGTGGTCTCAGTCCATGCTATTTGCCTCCCAAAGGAACTACAAACCAACTCAAATCTCACCACTTTCTGTTCCAAGAGCAAAAAGCACTCTGATCTTGCCTTCTCTGACAATGAATATGTGCACCACAACTCTCCTTATTGTTTGTTTGAGGCATAGCTAGAAGGCATTCATGCTGCAGTGTTGGGCATGGTATAAGAATCTGAATATAGCAGAACAGCTATAGCTGCTGGTGGAACACTTTATTCTCCTCAGAGGCTGGCCCAAGCCCCAGGGAAGTTTATTTCATTCAGATTCTGTAGTAGGGAAAGAGGGTCTTCAGGGGGCCTTGTGTGCCTGGAAGGCCCATTATGTTCATATCAGGGCCCGCGCCATTCTGTACCTTTGATTTAATGCCCTCACATGTGTATACTTCCTGGGGATCAGCTTAATAACATATTAATTTTGCTTAGTCTGAGCAGTTAGTCAATATTTGAGGCCTGTCAGGTTATTCCCAGTAGGAGGAGAAATTGATTAGGAGCCAGGTATTTCCTTGGTGCAAACCTGTTCATTTACAAAAAATATATATACACAGTCCTGTTCCCAGAACTCAGTAGGAACAAACAGAAGGCAGTTTCCTTAACCAGAAAGCCAAGCCTGCCTTTTCCAGTGAGTCTTTTGCCCCCAGGAGCTCTGTCTTTGCTCCCTGTGAGAGCGATGCTCTACACTATTGCTTTCTGTCTGCTCACTCTCTCCTGGCTTTCTGTTTCCTTTCTGCTTCCAACACACAGCTGCAACCAATCAATTCCCCAGCCCTGCATTTGCAATCAGTTTCCAGGGAAATCCCTCCACCCACAAGACCTTAGCTTCTGCTAAGGCCATGCTGCCTAAGCTTTGGGTGGTGGCTTCTGTTTCAACTATCAACATGCAAAGAGACATTTAACTGCACCTTCATTTAGCCTGGTGAATAAGCTCAAATGGTGTAAATCATGACTTTCCTTTTTCTACACTTGGGGGTCTGCACTGATATAGCTATACTCACTGTCCACATCTTAAGCATAGATCTTAAACCTGTCTTTTTGAAGCTTTCATTTGTCTATCTCCTTGCAAACAGCATATCTACTCTTTCTTTGTTCTGGAGACATTATCCTGTCTAAATTTAGATTATATCCTCTAAGAAGGCAGGGACTGAATCACTTCACATGTTAAGCACTGTGCACATTTGGAGTACTGTACTCCGTCAACAATGAGTAAGCTATAAAAACCCTGTGCACTATATTGATAGTTGCAATATATATTTTATGTATTCATGTATATTGGGAGCAGTCAGCAGATGCTAGCAGGATCCTATGGGGCCTGCAACCTAAACTGAAAGTTGTTTTGACTTTTATCTGCAATGTACTGTATAGATCAGTAATTTTTCTAAGAAAGCTTTGTCGCTAGGGGAAGAAATGAATCACTACATAGAATAGAAAGTAGGACAAGAAATATATGGCATGTCACAATCATTAGTTCACATTCAGTAAGTGGGTAACAAGAGGAGCCACGGAAAATGTTAACCTCATCAGTAATATTGGGAGGACAACTCCAATTTCTAAATTAACCTCATAGTGACTGTTTAAAAATGCTAAATTTCTTCCTTATAGAGCATTAGCATCAAATATTAACTTGGTATATCTGAGAGTTCAGCACAATTAAGCTATTAAGGCAGTTGCTAATTAGAGGTATCTTACTAAGTGAACTGTGTTTAAAGAACTGCTCAGAGTAAAAATAGAGATTCTCATGGCACAGGTCAGGTAGCAAACAAAGAGAATAATTGTTATGGGCTGAATTTGTACAAAGTCAAAACTAACTAGTGTTTAGGGCTAGTGTTTCAGGTGAGGTCAGATCTCAGTCCTATATGAGTTTTAAGGGGTGTCTTCTTTGGGTGTATTTAGCATGGGCTCGACCGATATTAGGTTAGTTAAAATAACTTTAAAGTATTTTTAGGAATGGGGGTGAGGAGTTATTAGACAGAGCTGACCTTGATATTTCAGAGTAGACTCTATAAAACAATTTTATCTTTCTTTCTTTCTTCCAAATTTCATTTTCTCATTTGAACACCATGTTCTTATTTTTATGCTCTCTTTGAAAAACAACTCTGCCTTCCCTTACATCTGTTCCCTTTCTCAATCATCTTCCTTCTCTCTTCAAGGTCAGGTCTGGATGTCTTCTTTCCTAATTATAATACTCAGCCCTTATATATGCTTTACAAATGTGGAATTAAGTTCTGCCCTGATTTACACCTTTTGCCATCCTGCTGAAGTCTTGAGTTGCTGGGAGTGTACGTCAGGGCAGATTTTGATCCATCATCTACCACAGGGGTCAACAACCTTTCAGAAGTGCTGTGCCAAGTCGACATTTATTCACTTTAATTTAAGGTTTCGTGTGCCGGTAATACATTTTAACGTTTTTAGAAGGTCTCTTTCAATAAGTCTATAATATATAACTAAACTATTGTTGTATGTAAAGTAAGGTTTTAAAAATGTTTAAGAAGCTTCATTTAAAATTAAATTAAAATGCAGAGCTGACCAGACTGGTGGCCAGGACCCGGGCAGTGTGAGTGCCATTGAAAATCAACTTGTGTGCTGCCTTCGGCACGTGTTCTGTAGGTTGCCTACCCCTGATCTACCATATTTAGTCACAACACACAAGGTTTTTCTTGGATCTTATTAGAAAACTCTTCCTGGCCTTTATCAGAGCACTGGAAATCAGCAGCTAGGTTAGATAAATATGCCACATTTGTGTCTGAGTTGTAGTGAGATGGCCAGTGTGGCAAGGGCAACATATCAAATGTAATCATGAATTCAGGGATCTGAACAGCTTTGTGGCAGGGGTAGCTGTAAGATTAGTAAGATTTAGATTAAGTTCACTGTTTGTGATTAGCAAAATATATTTTGCTATGTGAAATCTCATGGTGAGTTTCAATGTCTTGTGACCTTCCAGTATAAATGTTGTGTAGTCAACTTCAGCTTTATTTGAGGGGCTGTTTGGGGAGGGCGGTGAACAGAAATGCAACTACAAATATAGTCAATTGCCTCACCATACGATAAAGATTAATTCAAAATGGAAGCAATGAGCCTGTCTCCTGAGGAGGAACCTTGATGAAACATGCAGGCAAATCTGAATTTACCAGTATCCTGTAATTAATATTTTGTGTGTCAAGGTCAGAGTGATGTTACTGTGGATATATAAACACTGATACTTAGTGACTTCTTCCTTGGCAAACTGTTCTCTTGCAAAAACAGTTCTCCTGTGAACAGTTGCTGCTGTTCTTAGACTGTAAAGATTCATTCCTCAGGCCTGACTGATACTAAAGGAACAGCTGAGTATTCCTATTTACATAGGGGAATCCTTGGGTAGTACAGAGTTGGTATATTTCTATTTATTTGTATTGTACTTGCTCTGCTCTGCTTAGTGCTATACAAACACATAACAAAAATACATTCCTGCTCCAAAGGGCTTATAAGCGATGTATGAGACAAGATTAAATAGGTGGATATGAGAGAGACTGTGGGAGCTCAAGTTACCAATGAGAAAATGCTAGTTAACATGATAGGAAGTGGTTTCAGCATACCAGCTGTCTAAACATTGTCAAGGTATTTTGGAGGCCTCACAGCAGAAGAGAGTTTTGGGAGGTATTTGAAGGAGGACAATGATGTGGCTTTGCAGAGGTTTATGTGGAGCTTTTCCTATGCATGAAGGGTATAGAGGAAAAAGTGCAGTCATTCCTATGCTGCCATGTCACAGTGAAGGTGTTTGTTTTAAAATTTTGACAAATGTGTAATTAAGTCTGGAATTCGTGGCAAAGCCCAATGTCTCAGTAGCAAAGAAGTGATGATAGAGAGCTGGTTTTATATCACCAGGTTCCGTTCTGCCTCAGTTTAAGAGAAGCAAACTGCTGCTCCTTGGTTCGCACAGTGGTCCCTAAAGTTGCTCTAAATTATGCTGGCGATAACTCTGGCCCCTGGATGGCCCAAGAGAGTAGACAGTGGCTTAGAACCATATTTCTTTACTGTTCTCCTCTCTCAGCTGAATATGAACTTGGCACAACTGAGGATTGAGCCCTCACACTTTCATGCTCTGCTGCTTCACTAGTACCTGACTTGGCTCTCTTCAGTCTATGCAACCACAGATGTAAGATTAGCCTGGCTTCTATATGGGAGCTGGTGAGAAATGTGTTTTATCACCCTGTTTGTACTTCTAACTCCAATTAAAGTAACTGGGCTTGAGTCTTCACTGCTGTGCACCATGCATAATTTACACTCATGCAAAGTAGTATAAAATGTTGCCAGATCCCTGCATCCCTTTACGGTGAGGGGAAATTGCAGGTTTGGAAACAGCTTGCTTCCTGCATGAAGAGAATACCTGGCAACTGCAAATGTCAGCCCCTCTGCAGTTGATGGGGATTCCTGATTCAGCTCTGAACCTGAGGATTATTCGTGGAGCTGGGAGTGCACCATATTTTGGTCAGATAGGGAAATTGTTTGGAGACCTCCAATTCCCTGAACTTTGCCCTCAAGCTGTTGGGTAAGGGCTTTCTTTACCTACTGTCTATTAAACCTGTGGAGGAATGTACCACTTTATCCCACATCAGTCTTTTGAGCTGTACTGCCAGCCTATTGCTGCTACAGAAGATATCATTGTCATAGGTCATCAAGGGCCCCTGCAAAGTAAGCATACCAACATGACTGTAAATTTTACTCCTGCTCTATCAGATCATGTGTGGGGAAATTCATGGGTATTACCAATGTGGGGCAGGCACTGATGACCCTGAAAGTATTGATTTACTTTCTGTTTAATACAGTTCCTGTGTTCATTATATTGTGTGTGTTTGTTATTCCTTCAGAGTCTCCAACTATCTGGCAAGTAACTTGGGGTTACCCTGTGGTTAGAATTTTCCTTCCAAGCTGCCCTGGTGACCTTGCCAGGAAGGAGCAAGTGGGGTGGAAGCACCACCAAGTAAATTTATCTGTGAGGAGAATCAGAAAGTTATGTCTTGCTGAGCTTGAAGTGGAATCCAGATGAACCCAGGCCTGCCCATTGAAACTTGAAAGGAGATTAGCACTAAAGGAGGCAACAGGGTGTAATGGAGGTGCTACAAAAGGGATATTAAACCACTAAAGGACACCGGACTTAGAAAAAGAAGGGACACTGAGTGTGTTGGTAGGTGAGCCCAGGGAGTGTTAGGCAGTGCTGACAGGGAGCAAGGAGAGAGACACACAGGGAGCTTGCTGTTGCTTGTCAATCTGCTTCTCCCAAGCCAGAGCTGGATGTGTCTGGACAGAATGGAACTTACTACAGTTTGCAAGGAAAGATTAAGGTTTAAGCAAGGAGAAATATACATACAGGCCTTTTGTGTTGTATCCCTTATCTCTGCATGCTGTGCACCACTGGGTGAATAAATAATACTTATTTTGAAGATGGTTTTTGAGTCACCATAATCAGTTGCTAGTCACAGGCTCCCAGAGGAAAAAAGGGCTTACCCGGTTGGGTCAGTCAGTTTAGCATGGTTGGGAATCAGGGGGACTGCAGCTCAGAGTTCCAGTCTGAATGGAAGGACCATGTTGTTCAGGGCTTAATTTGTGCCAGGGCTGAGCCCTAGCCCCTCTGGGCTTGCTGCATCAGTTATGATTATTAAAATAATTGCTTGAGCCTGGACATCTCTTTAATTACAAATTAAGCACTGGTGTAGTTCTCAGCAGAGGGGGTGACAATAGTGAAACGTTGTCCCCAAAGGGGAGCACATGAGAGGGACTGAAAAGTGTCTGCAGTGTAGCTTGCACTATAACCATGACAGTCCTGGGAAGTAATTAATCATGGTATGTGATATAGTGCAGCTGTTGAGAGGGTACCTGTTAAATGTCTGGAGGAGTCAGCCAGTCCTTTGCCTTGTCTGTACTAGAAATGTGCACCTGTTTTAATCAATCTAGTTATATGTGCAGACTCTCAATATAGAACCAATCAGTTTTGCTTGTATCCGGAAGTTACTGACTTAAACAAAATCAATACAGGCAAGCATCAAACTGGTTCAAGGGTGTCTACATTAGGAGTTTTGACGAGATGAATTTTATTTTTAAATACTATTTAATTAAATAGGTGCTCTTTTCCTGTATAGGCTAGACCCAAGAGACAAGGCATTGTGTGATGGTAGCCTGCCCAGGGGAAGAGGATGATAGTTTTATGACTTCAATCAAGTGGGCCCAATCCTGCACTCATCAAACTCCTCTAACCTTCCTGGGAGTTTTGGCTGCATAAAAAGTGCTAGGTTAGGATGAACATATCTCTCTGACTTACCTGAGACTAATTGAATTGTTATAATCCTCTGGGGGAGGCAGAAAGAGGTTGTTACTAATTAAGGCCTTGATGCTATTAATTTAAGAGATCATTTTGAAGGGTACATGATGTGTAGTAGACAGAAGACTCTATCTGCATGCATAATTGACAGGGAAACAAGTGGTGGGGGGTCTCCTGCCTCAAATTTCAGACCCTTCCTGCATCAAAGGAAATTCTGTTTTTAGATTAGAAAGGTCAGATCCTTGCTTCACCACTCCAGCCCTCTAGCAAAGTGAGAGGTGGCAAACGATATTCTTGTAACCTGGACTGCAACTCTCCCTCCCTCTCTCCCCCCTGAGAGGAACAGCCTCTCTTGGGGGAGGAGAAGCTGTAAGTCAGGTTTCACCTTGGTGTGACATCAGTATTTAGGTCCTGCAGAGATCTTGCTAGTATATTCCACCAAAATAGAGATGGAAGCAAGATGATCGCTATCAAGATGGTCACTAAGGGACCAAAACATTGTTTTTCCAGCTTATCTTTAATAAATAGAGATGTGGCTGAGCCGCAAAATCAGGATCTGAAGCCAGGCTGGCACCTTTTCTCTACATTCCAGTAATTCAGGAATGCTAGTATTTGATCTCTTGGTTCAGACCCTTGCCTAATCTGCAGATACACAAAGAATCTTACTGCTCTTTTGCTAAGAATCTGACAACACTCATCTGTTAGCCCTGAGATCTAAACCTTTGCCCATTACAGACTGCTAGATGTTCGTGGTAATCTTTAAGCATGATCATATTAACCTCCTTCCTTTTGTTTTTCTTTTAACTCCTTTATGAGTTAGGCATGTCTAACTGATAAAGCAACCACTGTGTTAGGTATGATCACTAAAGCTTGTAAGACTTTATCTCTAGATTGTATGAAGTGTGGCCAGTTGACAGGTAGGAAAATAACTGAATGTTCATACCACAGCATATATGTGGTGTGCTTTTGTCATTAGCTACATAAACAGCCTTTGTATGATCAAAATCTTCACTTAGCCTAATTTTTTGGTGGTTTTATAATTTGTGAAGCCCACAGATCAGTACTAAGACCTACATTGCATCAGAAAAGTCAGGTGTGTTTCAATATGTATTAATCCAGGCCATGGCTTTCTGATGAGCAAAATGTCCATTTGTAATAGAAACTACAGCATTGTATTTCTGTTAATAAATTCCACATATTGCAGGCTCTGGTTCCCTAATCCAGAATCTATTTGTAGATCCATGATGTGTCCTCTTAAATATTTCTTGTCTCTTCATGCTATCAAGACACAGTATGACACAGACAAATGTCTCAAGACACAGCATGACCAGGGCCGGCTCTTGTTTTTTTGCCACCCCAAGCAAAAAATCTGCCCCTCCTTTTTTTGTTTTGTTTTTACACATTTGCACTTTGCAATTTCTGTGGTTTTTTTGTTTGTTTTTTTTGTTCCTATTTAGCAAATGAGAGAAGATGCAGGGTTACATGGAAAGACACACTGACCAGTAGAAGAGTAATGTAGGATTTTAATGTTTTGGGTGAGCTTATCACAGAATGAGTGTTTGTGTTTAAACATACGTGTATTATTGTGAAATGTGTCTGACGTTGCAAGATGAAAAAGCAGCAGTGATTGATCTTGGGTAACTGGAGCACACCAAGGCGCCTTGGGGGCTAGAAAAGGGAAAGAGTAGGGAGAAAAACTTAAGTCTTTGGATCTGCTTCTCATCCTGAGTCAACTCCTTCAGGTGACAGTTTCCTCAGTCCCAGACCCCCCCTGAACCAGACTTGTGGCTCAGATCCCAGTCTGGAGAAAAAAAGCCACAACCAGGGGGTGGGGGCAAAGAGCAGATGGATGCACAGTAACTGGATGGGGGGTGGGGGCAAAGAGCAGATGCATGCACAGTACCTGGAGGGGCGTGGATGAAGTTCTGTCCAGCTGCGCTGACTGCCTGGATGTAGAAATACCTGACAGGCATCATGGGCTCTGCTTCCAGACCTGGCCCCCAAACCAGGCTTCTCTCTGCACTGATGGAGAAGATGTGCCCCATCCTGTGCAGCACAGAGGTGCTGGAGCAGGAGCTCCCAACTTTTGGGGACTGGGCACTCAGGGAGAGGCAAGCTGGCTGTCTTTGATTGGAGGGTGCTTTGATCAAGCGGGGGTGAGAGCAATGACCTCGTTCTTCCGCTGCCCAGCACAGCCCACCTGGCAGTGGATCACAGGATCTGCCTGTGGAGGGGTTCAGCCCTGCGGGTGGCACACACCACGCTAGCGCTGGGGTGGGGCAGGGCCTAGGATATTCAGTGGAAGGGGATTATCCCCCTCAGTACTTGCCCCACCGACCAGTTCCTCACTGTGTCCCATGGCACCAATGCAGCCCCAGCTTCCGCTGGCCTCCTTAAGCCCAGGGGAGTTGTAGTGAAGTCAAGCTGGGCTAATCCTCCTGTGATTTCCGCCGGAATGCTGCCCCTGGCCATGTGCCGCCCGAAGCATGTGCTTGCTTTGGTGGTGCCTAGAGCCGGTCCTGAGCATGACCCTTCTTCCTTGTGCCTTTGGATCAGCAATGGGGTGGGGAGCAGTACTCTGTCTCCTGCCTCTTTTGTATATGTGCAGAAGGGCCAGGCACAACTTGCCCCTATACATTCTAATACATATATTTTCTGTAAGCTAAAAGTGATTTCATAGACTGTTGCCATTCAAGAGCTACTATTACTGCAGAACTACCTTCATTGCCCTTGAGGTCCTAATAACAGAGCTGTGCTCAACTTTAGATAATTCTTTTGTGGATAGCAAATGTAGACACTAGGAGCATGCTTCTCTGTTAGCTTGCTCCGTATGTGTAATTTATTCTTGTGCAATAAGGAGGTTATAAAAGATGTGCAGGATGGAGTTTAAAAACGCTATCCCCATTGGCAGCAAGAATTCTGATTTGGTACTGCCTTACACCCAGCCCACACTCAGTTTATACAGGTGTCCACTTTCTGCAGAGCTAGCAAATGTGTTTACGTGCAGGAATGTTTACCAAAATGGAGAATTAATTGAATATTGCAAAATATTAGTGGAAAGTAAATGCTGATTTTTTTTCATCTGCACATGGGTAAATTTATGGTCAGATTTACATTAATGCAATCAAGGTGGAAAAACACCATGTGATATATTTTCAATCAAAACAGCTAATTATTTTAAATATCAATTACTGGCAATAAACTACTCACTAATGACGTTCAGGGTGTGAATTATTAGCTGAAATTAATCACTAAACAATTTGAGTAACACATTAAAGAAAATTGCTGTTCTCAGACAATTTGCAAACAGAAACAGATTAAATTAATTGCATAAAATTCTTCTTTATGAAGAATCAAATGTTTCTGGTAATTTCTTTGCATGGTGGGAAAATGAGCCCTATTGGAAATGAAATGGACAACTGTAGTGCCTCTACTCTTTCTGCTGCTTCTGTCCAACATTAAAAGTGGATACTAAGAAAAAATTGTAATCTAGAATCCTCTACTAAAATGTAGAGTGCTATAATGTAATTTCCTTATTCTTTAAGGAATAGAAAGCTAAAACAGACTAATGAGATGGAAAAAATCTTGTTCTTTTGTGTAGGCCTACTCTGATTTTATACTAATGTGTAAAGACACATGCCTTTTATTCATTTGTAATCTTTCTATCATTTCATTCATTTTCTGGGCACTTTCAGTATCATCCTTAATAATCTTCTTTATTTCCCTATATTCTTGGAATCTATTTTCATAACTTCAGAGGAAAAAGACTGAGCGTATTCTTTTGTCTGTTGTTGGTCAGCATTTCTTTTCAACCATGCAAGCACATATAAAGAAAAGTAGATAAACTATAATATAAACTGAATGCAATGACATTGGACTTTATTTGGATATATAGTACGTTTTCCAAGTTGTATTAAGACCAGGTTGTTAAAAGTACTCAGGTGCCTAAATGTCTTGTGGGACTTTCAAAAGCAGTGGTTGCCGTTGATTTCAATGGCGGTCAGAGGTCCAGGTGTGTTTAAAAATTACACTAGGTGCCTCTCTGCAATTTTGGGCACCTACATACCTTTAAGAATGTCCCTAAATTCTCTTTGTATTGTGTGACAGACCCAAACCAGTGGGGTACAGGAGTCTGGTAGAGGGCAAATATACTGGTCACTGGATGAGTAGTTTTCTGCTCCCTGAGTGACCAGAGCAGGGGCTGCACTAGAGTAATCAGAACACCTGTAGCCAATCAAGGCAGGCTAATCAGGGCACCTGGGTTTAAAAAGGAGCTCACTCCAGTCAGGGAGTGGGGAGCCAGAGGAGAGAAAGTGCGTGTGAGGAGCTGGGAGCAAGAGGCACAAGGAGCTGAGAGTGAGAGGGTGTGCTGCTGGAGGACTAAGGAGTACAAGCGTTATCAGACATCAGGAGGAAGGTCCTGTGGTGAGGATAAAGAAGGTGTTTGGAGGAGGCCATGAGGAAGTAGCCCAGGGAGTTGTAGCTGTCATTGCAGCTGTTACAGGAGACACTACAGACAGCTGCAATCCACAGGGCCCTGGGCTCGAACCCAGAGTAGAGGGCGGGCCCAGGTTCCCCCTAAACCTCCCCACTCCTGATCAGACACAGGAGAAGTTGACTGAGACTGTGGGGAAGATCACTGAGGTGAGCAGATCTGTCAATAAGCGCAGGACTCACCAAGGTAGAGGAGGAACTTTGTCACAGTATATTCAAGTTTCGTGCTTCATACTCTTACATAATCTGAAAGGCAAATATTTGCCACTGAACTTATATGAACCAAAAACCATGAGAGTGGAACTAAGAACATAAGAACGGTCGTACCGGGTCAGACCAAAGGTCCATCTAGCCCAATATCACCTGCCCAACAGGAGACAGTGCAGCTGCACAGATGTCCCAGTGCTAAGGAGCCGATGCAGTTGTATAACCTGGGGAACTGGGCAAGACACATGCTCCCTAATCCACCTTGTGAAGGTCTCACTAACCCCACATATGTACACCAGACCAGTGAAAAACTAAATGGGGTGGAGAAACCATGGCACTGGTCGATTCGGGGAGAGTGCAATCTTGCTTGTTCTCGGGGAAGCTTGTGACGTGTAGTCAGCTGCTGCAGGCTAAGCGTACGGAGATAACATGCATCCATGGGACAATTGGTTATTACCCCACCATCCCAGTAAAACTCGAGATTCCGGCAGAGACACATTAGGGACTACACCTGCTGCTACCTCAGTAAACTCTCATACCTAGTGCTCGTAGAGAGGGACTTCTCAGGGTTGGAAACTTACTCCCAGTAGGATGATTGGAGGAAAAGGGGAACCCTGAAATTAGTGAGGCCTCCACAAATAGACTGTCAACCCCCAGTCTTCTCTGAAATACCCCCAGATTTATTTTCCATTCCCAGACAGGGTAGAAAGTTGAAAAGGGAAAGGAAGGCAGCTAAGGCCTTGGAACCCGAATACTGATTCAAAGTCAGAGAGTCACTCTCGTAGGTAGGCTGACCTGAGCAGCTGAAAAGGAGGTCACCCAGGAGGGAGAAGCACCCGAGTCTGACCCCCACCCTAACGCTTCTGAACCAGTAGAGGCAACAGAGACTGGGCCCCTAGATCTTGGCAGATTAGCTTGGGGAGAGGAAATTTTGGACGGGACCAGGCCGAAGACCCAAGTATGACAACATTAGAAAGGAGGTGACTGAAATAGATGGGGTCCCCATGGAAGGGAAAACCCAGGGACCAGGACTCTACTTCATAATGAAGAGTAATCTCTTATACTGGGTTGCACCAGTACAGGGGCAGAAGGTACAGCAGATCCTAGTATCTCAAAAACACCAGAACACTGTATTAAGTCGTGCTCATAGTCATCTTTTTGGGGGGGCATTTGGGGGTAGAGAAGACCCTGGCATGAGTCCTACAATGGTTCTTCTGGCCCGGGAGTACATGAAGAAGTGTGGACGTACTGTGCGTAATGCCCAGAGTGTCAGCTGCACAGTCCCCATCCCCACCTGAGGGCACCTTTAGTACCCTTTCCATCATAGAGGTCCCCTTTGAAAGAATAGCCATGGACCTAGTGGGACCCCTGGAGAAGACAGCTCGGGCCACCAATATATACTTGTTGTTTGGACTATGCTACTCGCTACCCAGAAGCCATCACCCTGCGGAACACAGCCTCTAAAATGATAGCCAAAGAGCTGGTGGGATCTTTGCCGAGAGTGAGGCTACCAAAGGAGATATTAAACCGACCAAGGAACCCTATTTATGTCAAAGCTAATGAAGGACCTCTGTACGCTGCTCCATATACACAACACCCTGAGAACTTCAGTCTACCATCCGCACACTGATGGGTGGTAAAAAGGTTTAACCGAACCCTCAAGGCTATGATAAGGAAGGTGGTAAGAGTCGGGGATGGGAAGGATTGGGACACCCTACTACCCTACCTTATGTTTGCTCTCTGGGAGGTACCTCAGGCCTCAACTGGCTTTTCCCCTTCGAGTTATTTACGGGCATCATCCCCGTGGCATACTAGACATTGCCAAAGAGATCTGGGAAGAGGAAACCCAATGAGGGGAGAATATAATAGAACATGTAATACAGATGCGTCACCCTATTGTACGGGAACATTTGGAAAAAAGCACAGGAGGCCCAGAGACCCTATTACAATGGCCAGGCAAAAGTCGACAGTTCCAACCAGGGGATTGGGTGATGGTGTTGGTACCCATGGCAGAAAGCAAGCTTCTGGTCCAATGGCAGGGGCCCTATGAGGTGGTTGAACCCGTGGGGGAAGTAACCTACAAGGTGTGGCAGCCAGGACGCTGAAAACAAGAACAAATTTATCACATCAACCTTCTGAAACCCTGGCATGCACAAGAGGCATGCATAACTGTCCAAAAGACCTAACCCAGGAAAAACAAGCGTTCCAAACAGGTGAGAGTGTCTCCTGATTTAACACCAGACCAGAAGAATGAGGTGTCTGAGATGATCTTCTGGAACCAAGATGTGTTCTCGACAAAACCCGGTCGAACAACCGAGACATATCACCACATCGTCACGAACCGTGGGGGGGCCAGAATAACGATGAGGCCCTATCGGGTGCCAGTGGCCAAAAGGGAGGAAATAAAAGCAGAAATAAAAAAAAAATGCTGGAGTTGGGAATCATCGAAGAATCTCACAGTCAGTGGTCCAGCCCAGTTGTGCTAGTGCCCAAACCTGATGGTACCACAAGGTTTTGCAACAATTTCTGGTGACTAAACGAAGTATCCCAGTTCGATCCGTACCTCATACCTCACATAGATGAGCTAGTGGACCGTCTGGGGAATGCCTGGTACTTGACTACCCTAGACTTGACAAAGGGGTACTGGCAGATTCCCCTTGCGGAAGATGCAAAGGAAAAGACTGCGTTCTCTACACCAGAGGGTCTTTTTCAATATACTGTCCTCCGTTTTGGACTACATGGGGTCCCAGCTACTTTCAGCGCCTCATGGACAAGCTATTATGCCCTCATAACAGTTATGCTGCTGCTCTGCTACTTGGACTATGTGGTCATTCATACCCCATACTGGGAAAACATCTAGAGGAAGGTGGGGGGCAGTCCTTGATACCTTCAGGCGAGCTGGCCTTACAGCAAACCCTGCCAAGTGCGCTGTAGGGTTTACAGAGGTCAAAATCTTGACTACATTGTGGGAAAAGATCTGGTTAAAACCCCAGTGAACAAGTTGGAGGCCATTCAAAAATTGGCCTCGATCACGTTGCAAGAAACAGGTCCGGGCATTCCTAGGGTGTAGCGGGGTATTACTGACGATTTATCCCCCACTTTGCCACAAGGGCAAGCCCCGACAAACCTAGTAAAAGCCCGTAGACCTGATCTGATCAGATGGTCTGACGCAGCAGAGGAAGCATTCACAGACCTAAGGACTGCCCTCTGCAGTAACTCTGTACTGATGGCCCCTGATTTCAGCAAGGAATTTATCCTGCAGACAGATGCATCGGAAGTAGGGTTGGGGGCTGTTCTATCACAGATGGTCGGGGAGGAGGAACATTGAATTCTGTACCTCAATAGGAAAACTCCTTCCGAGGGAACAAAAATATGCAGTGACGGAGAGAGAGTTCCTTTGCCATAAAATGGACCATGGAAGCATTGCGCTACTACTTGCTCGGCGCAGATTTGTCCTCGTGACCGACCATGCCCTCTAAATCTGGGTGCCTGCATGAAACCTCTAAGCTTAATTACCAGCTTAGATCTGATATCGCTGCCACCATCCAAAAATTCCAGTGTTTGGCTCACTCTGGTCTCCCCAAAACCTTCCCTGGGGACCCCAAGACTCAGATGCCCTGAGTCTACAAAAAGGGAAATAACCCACTTCCCTCCCCCTCCTCTCTCCCACCCAGAATTTCCTCTCTGGGCTAACCTGAGAGTTACTGATGCAACCTCTTTACATCACAATACCAAGAAGCATGTCTCTCTCTTCCACAAAGAGACAACCAAATACAAGGAAACAGAAAAGATTCTATCTCTCTTCCCCCTCCCACCAATTCCCTGGTGCTGCAGAGATTCACCCTCCGTAGATCTAACACAAAGAGAATTTCCCTCCCCTTCGTTCCTTAGCCTACCCAGAGAGAAAAAAAAACTCAAACAAGTCTTAAAAAGAAAACTTTATATAAAAAGAAAGAAAAAGACATAAAAATATTCTCTGTATTAAGGTGACAATAACACAGGTTCAATTGCTTAAAAGAAAAATATGAATAAACAGCCTTATTCAAAAAGAGATACAATTTAAACATTCCAGCAACTACACACATGTAAATACAAAAAAAAATAACAGCCTATTTTTTTCTACCTTTGTACTTACAACTTGGAAACTGAAGATTAGAAGCTTGAAGATAGAAAAGATCCCCTCTCATAGCTGAGAGCCAGACAAAGACACAGACCCAAACATTCCCTCCCTGAGCTTTGAAAAATCCGGTTTCCTGATTGGTCCTCTGGTCAGGTGTTTGGTTCCCTTTGTTAACCCTTTACAGGTGAAAGAAACATTTTATGACAGAGCCATCATGGCAATGCTGATGGCTTGTCACATGTGCACTGCCTGGCATCCTCAAAGCTGCCCAACCCATGGTGTTGAGCAGGGGGAGGGATATGTGACAGACCCAACCAATAGGGTACAGGAGTCTAGTAGAGGGCAAATATACTGGTCACTGGATGAGTAGTTTTCTGTTCCCTGAGTGACCAGAGCAGGGGCTGCACTAGAGTAATTCAGGAACCTGCTAGAACCAGTTAAGGCAGACAGGCAAATTAGAACACCTGCAGCAATCAAGGCAGGCTAATCAGGACACCTGGGTTTAAAAAGGAGCTCACTCCAGTCAGGCAGAGGGAGCCAGAGGAGAGGAAGTGCGTGTGAGGAGCTGTTAGCAAGAGGCACAAGGAGCTGAGAGTGAGATGGTGTGCTGCTGGAGACTAAGGAGTTCAAGTGTTATCATACACCAGGAGGAAGATCCTGTGTGTGAGGAAAAAGAAGGTGTTTGAAGGGCCATGGGGAAGTAGCCCAGGGAGTTGTAGCTGTCATGCAGCTGTTACATGAGGCACTATAGACAGCTGTGATCCACAGGGCCCTGGGCTGGAACCTGACGTAGAGGGCGGGCCCGGGTTCCCCCCAAACCTCCCAACTCCTGATCAGAACAGGAGAAGTTGACCCAGACTGTGGGGAAGATCACTGAGGTGAGCAAATCTGCCAATAATTGCAGGACCCACCAAGGTAGAAGTGGAACTTTGTCACAATAGTAAATGTAATATTTCAGTAGTAGTAATAAAACTATATAATATTGCTATGGTTTTCATATCTTCTTGTAGAAGAAAACTGATACAAATAAATATTTCATTTCGTAAACTGGATATTAACTGGGGAGGACATACTCATTTTCATAAAGCCCTCAGTCTGCTTTAGGTGTGGAATTCATCCCCTTCCAAAGGACTTACTTAGGCTTGGTCTACACTACAGACTTATGTTGTTCTAACTACATTGCTCAGGGGTGTGGAAAACCCACACCCCTGAGCAACGCAGTTTTACTGACCTCACTGCTGGCATAGACAGCACTATGTCAGTTGGAGGGCTTCTCTTGTCAACCTAGCTACCACCTCTTGAGGAGATGGAGTACTTACATCAGCAGGAGAAGCTCTCCCCTTGGTGTAAGTAACATCTTCACTAAGTACAGCTGCACTGTTGCAGCACTGTATGTGTAGTCAAGCCTTTAATTTCTTCTTCCAAAGTGATTCAATATGGATAACCAGTCTTTTATGTAAATCAGACTTACGGTGGTATCATCTAATTAGTCTTTTTAGTATATGATTAAAGAGATTTGTTGAAGCTGCTGGCCCAAAATGTAACCACTCATATCTGTTTTCATTTTCATGTCATTTGTTGGTGGTAATTTCAGAACAAATGTTTCTGAAAACAAGCAAAGAAAAAAAACAAACCTAGGCTTCAGAAGCAGCCTTAAAATAACAAAGCAGTATAAAATAAAGGAGACAAATTCAGTCCATGAGAGAATAAATTTCAACTGCAGGCTTCTTGGGTTTTCTAAGTCACTTTAAAAGTGCCAACTTTTCTACCTTTAGTACAAACAAGCTACTTTTCATACATAAACATACTCAGACTGTTCTTGATATGTGCGGTCTTTCAAAAATGAGTGACTGTGAATCACAGCTCAAAATTGATGGTAGCACTATATTTGTTCCTTATGTAGTCATGTGCTGAAAAACAGAAAACTATTTTCAGTTCTGGGACTTTTTAAATTTGTTAATTCTTACAGAATATTCAACAAAATCAATCTGCTTTTTTGTCTTAATTGGGCCTTTATTGTGTTATGCCCTAGCCAATTTTCAGCTTATTAGTTAAATTACTCTATGCCGTAATAAAACAATGGTTGGTTGAAGAGAATGTAATGATTCATTTTATGTGTGACTTTCTCCCTTAGCTTGTGAACTAAAATAACTTTAGCGCCAACAAAAAAATCATCTTTTGAAATTTTTTGCAATTTACTTCAATGAGAACAGAATCAGGCCCTAATTCACTTTCTCCTGTGACTTCGTTAGAGGAACACTACTCATTCTCTTCTCCCCGCCTTCTTCCTACAAAATAAGAAACCCATTCACAAGATAGTGGCATTTTGGGAGGAATTTTGAAATAAAGTGATACAAAATTAAGATGAATTGTCTTTCTGAGGCAAAAAGCATTTGGAATAGGCCAAATATAAATTGTATTCAGATCTGACTAAGCCCATGAAAAATACATACTGGTTCCAAAGTGCACTCAGACATATAACTTAAAATTTACTTCTCATATATAGAGTGTGCTTTAAATGTGGCTAGTTATTAATCATAACATTCTATGGAGTATTGTATAATGTGCAACCTTACCTATAACTACTACAACTTTTTGGAAAGTTAAAGAATATTGAACTATATCAGTCATATGCTACTTAGAAAAAGATTATTCAAGTACCCATGCTTCATTATTATGATGTATTGCTGTAGTTCCTTGGAGCACTGTCATGGAGTAGGACCCCATTGTGCTAGGCGCTGTACAGAACAAAAAGACAGTTCCTGACCCAACGAGCTTTCAGTCTGCGTGTAAGACACGAGACAACATATGGGGGAGCACAAGCAAACAATGAAACAATACTAATCAGCGTGATAGGGGATGGCCTTAGCACACCAGCAGCCTAATCATTGTCAAATTTTTTGTAAAATTAATGGAAAAGAAGAATAGTGTGTTAGTTTTGAGGATGTTTACAGGAAGCTTATCCCAAATGAGAATATGTCTACACAGCAAAAAAACAACAACATGGCAGTGAGTTTCAGAGCCTGGTCACCTGACACTGGCTCATGCTTTGGGGCTAATAGCCATGTAGATTCTCAGAACCCAGGCTCCAGCCTGAGCCTGAACACCTCCCCCATTTTCAGGTCTTTGAGCAAGGGTAGGCAACCTATGGCACGAGTGCCGAAGGTGGCATGCGAGCTGATTTTCAGTGGCACTCACACTACTGGGTCCTGGCCACCGGTCCAGGGGGCTCTGCATTTTAATTTAATTTTAAATGAAGTTTCTTAAACATTTTAAAAATCTTATTTACTTTACATACAACAATAGTTTAGTTACATATTATAGACTTATAGAAAGAGACCTTCTAAAAATGTTAAAATGTATTACTGGCACACGAAACCTTAAATTAGAGTGAATAACTGAAGACTTGGCACAGCACTTCTGAAAGGTTGCCGACCTTTGTCTTAGAGCCTAAGCCCAGCCTGAGCCTGAATGTCATGCTTAATCCTGTGGTGTGAGCCCAAGTCAGTTGACCTGGGCTCTGAATCTTGCTGCCATGTTTTTTGGTGTGTTTTTTGTCTGAGAGGGGCGGTATTAGAAACAGGATTAAGGTGTACATAAAAATGTAACAAGTGGGCGATGGACACTGGCATTACAGGCTGATTAGAGGTGGGAGTCGACCTCTTGATACTGAATGAGAAATGAGAGGTTGGGAGGGAAGCGGCTGTGAAAAATAAGGCTAGTAGCTTATGTTTGGTGTCAATTATATTGCAGGCAACAATGTCTTGCATGGTATTGAAAGTGCTTATTAGAAACACTAAGTCAAACATCAAGCTATTCTATGGTAAATAAAACATATGCTTTCACAGCAAGCAGGTCCCAAGAAATTTGGTATGTTTTGTGCAAGTAAGCAGCATGAATAGTACTATCGATAGCCAATGCAGCTTATGGTGCAGTATGGGGTCTCACATTCACAATTGGAAACTAAATATTCAATATAGACTTCTCCTGGCCACAGAACAGATATATCAGAGCTCTCTTATTGCTCCTGGAATGACCTTATGAATGTTTTTCTGTCTCAATACATAATAGTGAAGAGTATTAAGAGATAACGCTAATGCACATTTGCTGTTGAACAGTCTCTATTCATCCTTTATTGTGAAAACTTTTCAACAAATCAAGTAAAGTTCCAAGAACATTATACATCAAGTTAATGAATGTAAAAAACGTAAGTGTAGGAGCATGTCAAAACTCTTTAATTTTTTCTGTATACAAAGAGCCATGCATGGTGAGTCTTAGGTACGCCTACACTACCTGCCGGATCGGCAGGTAGCGATCGATCTATTGGGGATTGATTTATCGTGTGTCTTGTAGACGCGATAAATCGATCCCCAATCGCTCTCCCGTCAACTGCTGAACTTCAGCTCGGCGAGAGGTGGAAGCAGGGGAGCCGCAGTGTGCCGTGAGGACGTGAAGTAAGTAACTTAAATTTGATCTAAGATACGTTGACTTCAGCTACACTATCCTTGTAGCTGAAGTTGTGTATCTTGCATTGGTTTCCCACCCCCCCAGTGTAGACCAGGCCTTAATCTCTGAGAGAGCACACAGTGGGTATGTCTACACTATGGGATTATTCTGATTTTACAGCTTGTATAAAGTCGAGTGCACACGACCACACTAAGCATATTAATTCGCAGTATGTGTCCATGTTCCGAGGTTAGCGTCGACTTCCGGAGCATTGCACTGTGGGTAGCTATCCCATAGTTATCCCCTAGTTCCCGCAGTCTCCCCCACCCATTGGAATTCTGGGTTGAGAGCCCAATGCCTGATGGGGCCAAAAATTTGTCGTAGGTGGTTATGGGTAAATGTTATCCATCAATCCTCCTGCTATGAAAGCAACATGTGGTGCCTGCTTTGCTTCACAGAATGGCAGCTGCCTCTTTAGATAGTAGATCCCTAGAAATTTAAATGTGTAATACACAGAAACTCAAGATCTTTTGCTAACGTTTTGCAACACTTCCTATCCTTAACCCATAACTGTTTCAGCAATTCTATTCAGTCAGAGATCATCACCTCAGCATGTGGTTTTCACTTTCTGCAATGTCTCGTTATCAGCCTGAGCTGAGACTGTTTGTTGTGTCTTTCAGTACAATAGGATCTGCATTTGGACTCACTCCCTGCTCTTTGTGAGCTGTCATTACATGGTAATCATCAGATATCTGCTTCCCTATACCCCTTGTCTTACTTACAGGTGGCTTTCATTGTTATGTCAGCTATTAAACTGTCAGGTTAAACTAGTGCCTTTGCTTGCAGTGTTAGAACTGTCTTTGGTTTTGTACTACATAGTTCATGCCATGTATCTTTTGATTCCCGTTGCAGTATCTTTTACTATAAATGAATTGGAGGCTGTATTATTCCACAACGTTGACAGCCCATTCCCCTTCAGCTGTGGATTTCTGTTTTGGATAGTAATAATCTTTGATAAAGGTTCACCATCACAACCAGAATGATTTAAAAACATTATGCACATAGCTCACACAGAGCTCCCTGGAAAGGGAGAGGAACAGAAAACTCTATAAAGTATCACACACCTCCAGGACCAGCCTTACAGATGGGTGACATGGGTAACTGTCTGGGGTGCTGTGGTTAACAAGCAAGGAGTAGGGTGGGCCTGGGGTGTGAGGCTGCAGAGGGGAGCTTGAGACAATGGAGGGGGGAGTAGTGGGGTCTGGGAGTTATGGGGGGGATGGAGGGGGAGCCTGGGGAGGCAGCGGGGTCCAGGGGTGATGGGGTGTGGAGAGCCCAGAGAGGCAGCAGAGACCAGGGGAATGAGTGGGAAGCCTGGGGAGGTAGCAGGGGTGGGGAGAAGCCTGCAGAATCATTGGGGGCTGGGGGGTGGTTGGGGAGCCCACGGAGGCAGTGGGAGCCAGAGAGGATGGGTGAAAAGCCCAGGGAGACATTGGGGGCCAGGGAGGATGGATGGGAAGCCCGGAGAGGCAGCTGGGGCCAGCGTAGATGGGGAGATAGATATGGGGTGGGGGCGCAGGGGCTTGGGGCACCAATATAGAAGTTGTCCTAGGGCACCATTTTCCCTAAGGCCAACCCTGAAGTAATTGAATATAGTTTTTGAAAACCTTTCTTTCCATAAAGCCTCTGTTACTGTATGTATCTAATCTGTCACTTTGCTTGTCCCTCTTTCATCCTGTCACTGCCCTCTCTATGGTATTTAGTGCAGTGCATTTGTGTCTGTGTTGGTTATTTAACTAATTGGTCTTTTGTGATAAAATGTGTATTTCATTCCATCAGAAAAGCTAAGTTTCTAAGAACTTTGCACCTGACTAATAATAACCTCTTAACAATTGTTCTTTATTTTTCGGGTCTGAAACAGGAGCCCCTCTCCAGTGCTGTATAAATTGCCTTGTTGACATAAACACTTCCAGAAATTAAAAAGAAAAAAGAAATCAGAAAGCACAGATGTGAGTGAAATATTGACTTGCAGCAGTTTGGTGTGGGATCTAACAGGGCAAAAAGGTGTTTGCAACTCTTGCTCCCCTACTCGCTGTCAGTGAATTTCAGCTTGTGTGTTATCTTTCGTAACAATGTACAGTAATAATACCAGCATGGTACAGAAATTGATCTATATGGCTGCACTGTTTAGCAATAAAAAATTCTGTTTCATTTAATAGACATTCTGTGGGTATTAATTATTTCTTCATGCAGCAATGAAGAGGCACTCCCTTGCTGCCTCTTCTCATCATCCCATATTTCTGATTAAATTGCTTTTATCCTCAGAGCTTCTTACAGTGCTGAAGAAAAAAAGATGATTCTTTTGCACATTTAAATATCAGTTGCATCTTAAGTGTATATAAAGTATTTGAACACATAAAGGAACGTCAAAATACAACATGTAGTGATAAATACTGTAGAATGATTTCTGTGGGAGTTCTTTGTAAAGGATCTATTTTTCTATTGAAGATTACAACACAGTGCTGGCTAATTATCCCTACACATCATTTTATTATCTTCCACTTTCCCATGCTAGCAAGTGCAGCTGTAGGTAATACGTTGTATTTCCTAATTCTCCTATTATTCCTATGAAGCTCCAGCTTACAGACTCCTTCCTTGGTTCCCATTCATGTAGAGTATTTTGGAACTTTTTAAGACTGAGCTCTGAAACTAAAGGTTTTGCTCCTGTCCCCAGTGGCTTGCAATAAAATATCAGATGTGGAAAGCATGGAGTCTTAACAGATCCTCTTCTTTGATCTCCTGGAGCCAAGTCTTTCCTTAACTGACTTCCTTCCTCTTCTGCCCACCTCCTTCCCCACATAGAATTAGATGAAACAAGGACAGAATAGAAGCTGCTGAATTAAATGAATTAAAGCACACATCTTTAGTTCTTCACGCTCAAGCATAAGCAGAAATACAGGGATTCCTTTAAAAAAAAAAAAAGAAAGCTTATTAAACAAAAAACAGACTCCCAGTGCAGTAAAAGGAAAGATGTAATAATTGATCTGAGGGGTGTGTGTGGGGGGGGAGGGGGAATCCATTAAATGAAAACACTTTCTATGTATCGAATCTGCATTAGATGTATAGATTTCAAGGCCAGAAAGGACCACTGTGATTATTTAGTCTGACCTTGTTTATAACACAGGTCATACACTCTGGGAATTAATTTGGGGAAGTGTATCTTTTAGAAAAACATCCAGTCATGATTTTAAAATGGTCAGTGATGGAGAGTCCACCATGACCCTTGGTAAGTTGTTCCAGTGCTTAATTACTCTCACTGTTAAAAAGTATGCCACATTTCCAGTCCTTATTTACAGCACCCTCTTGGAAACAACCTGTTACAAAATCAGAATGTGCCAGCAATTATTTATGTTAAGGTTTTATACTAGTGCCCATCTTCAGAACATCTGAGCTCCAGATAGAATATTTTGCTAAGCGGATAGGATAGAAACTAGCTATGCTGGCTGTATGCCACCCAAAGATCCCCCTCTCCTGGGAGAATCCTTGACTGTACCTTAGGACAACATTATGATTTCTTTGCATTGCTGTGTCAGCACAAAGCTGTTGCAAGTAGCGCCAAGGATCAATTTTCGAACACTAAAAGTGTGCTAGATGCTACACAGAAACTGACACAGTCCCTTCCCCAAACAGCTTAGAGATAAACTTTCCAAAGTGGCAGCCAGTTTTGAGCACCTCTAGGTGTCCACTGAGACAGATGTGGAGGTTTTTAAGAGCCAGTTAGACAAACAACTTTCCTTTTAACCCTCTGTTGCCTGATTTTAGGGTATTAATATTATTGTTTATAACCCATATTATGTAGACTCGCCTATTAATCTGATCAGAAGATAATATTTTTGTCTTAGAATCAGGCTTCACAGAGTTTTGCAAAGAGCCTCGGGATGTATGACAAGGATACTCACACTGAGAATAAAAATACAGCCTCAGAGACTTTCATTGAGATAAATGGAATAATAATTAAATGGGAAAGTAATCAATCAGAATTACAAAGGAAATATTGTTCAAGAGGTGCATGTGGTATTATATATGATAAAATTTTCTAGATTAATATACACCCGTCCTTGGTGGTAAGAGACAACGGACCAGCCTTGCCTCTGGCATCCCAAAAGAGTCTGATGGTCCAAGTTCCTCAGTACTTGAGCAAGTGGGAGGCGCAGAACTTAGGAGAAGCTAGAAAGCTAAACCATAGAAAGGCTCCAGAAGCTAACTTAAAGCCTGACTAAAACTAACTAACATGGTGTGTTGCCCCTCTTATTGAACCTGAGTACTATGTGCTCACTTTCCATGTCCAAACTTAATTTCCTCACCCACAAAATATTAGGGTATGCTTACTTTATAGGCTGGGATGTTCATATGTATCGTGATGGGGCAAGGCCAGCTGACTACAGTAAAGTAGTGAGGAATAGGTATGTTAGCCCCAGGCTAAACAAATCCCTAGTACTATGATAATCAAATGGCAGTTGCTCTAGGTTAATCAAGACACCTGGGGCCAATTAAGATCCTTCTAGAAGGCAGTGGAGATAGCTAGATTGATTGGGACACCTGAAGCCAGTCAAGGTCTGGCTGGAACTAGTTAAAAGCCTCCCAGTTAGTGAGGTGTGGGTGTTAGGAGCTATATGAAGGAGTTGTGCTGCTGGAGGAATGAAGCAGTACAAATTCATATCAGGTGCAAGGAAGGAGGCCCTGAGATAACAGTGAAGGAGCTATTGAGTGAGGGCTGCTGTGGGAAGGTGGCCCAGGGAATTGCATACATCCTATTTTGAAAAAGTCAGCTACCATAGTTGCTAATTTTAGGGTCCCTGGGCTGGAGCCCGGAGTAGATGGTGGGCCTGGGCTCCTCCCTCCCCTCCTTGATTAATCACTGAGACTGGGAGACAACAGAGACTGTGTGAGGTAGGGTTGCTTCTCCTTGCCTCCCTTGTTGGCTTATGATGAAAATGGCTCACTAAGCTGTGACCCTTGCCTCTAGAGAGAGAAAAGCTATGTGGAGGGTCACAGTGAGCCTCTGAGGCTAGCAAAATCTGCCGGGAAACACAGGACCCATGGAGTCAAGGACAGAACTTTGTCACAGTATTCATATGACCTATGAGAGAAGATTGAAAAAACTGGGTTTGTTTTGTCTGGAGAAGAGATGACTGAGAGGGAACATGATAACAGTTTCCAAGTACATAAAAGGTTGTTACAAGGAGGAGGGAGAAAAATTGTTGTTCTTAACCTCAGAGGAACGGACAAAAAGCAATGGTCTTAAATTGCAGCAAGGGCGGTTTAGGTTGGATATTAGAAAAATCTTCCTAACTGTCAGAGTGGTTAAGCATTGGAAGAAATTGCTTAGGGAGATTGTGGAATCTCCATCTTTGGGGATTTTTAAGAGCAGGTTGGACAAACACCTGTTAGGGATGGCCTAGATAATACTTAGTCCTGGCTTGAGTGCAGGGGACTGGACTAAATGACCTCTTGAGGTTCCTTCCAGTTCTATGATTTTATGATTAATGGCCATTGACTCATTCTCACATCTGTTATTTCTGGCCTAACAGTTATTTCCATGTTCTTTGTGGTGTACCTGTTAAGTTTAAAGAGGGCATGAACTTAGGTAGCCATCTATTTATGCCAAAGGTCTAACTTGCTCATCCTTACTTATCTATGCTAAAAGTCACAAAATTATATGCACTAACTTTATGCCTTAGCTCATTATCACTTTTGTAGGCTAAACATACACCTCAATCCTGATATAACGTGACCCAATATAACACGAATTTGAATATAACTCAGTAAAGTGGTGCTCCGTGGGGTGAGGCTGCACACTCCAGTGGATCAAAGCAAGTTCGATATAATGCAGTTACACTTATAATGTGGTAAAAAAATTTTGGCTCCCGAGGACAGCGTTATATTGGGGTAGAGGTGTATTTGAAGACTGTTATGAGGTCCCTCTTCAGTCTTCTTTTCTGAAGACTATACATGCCCAAGTTTGTAAACCTTTCTTCATAGGAAACCTTTTATCATTTTGGCTGATCTCTTCTGGATTCTTTCCAAATTTGTCCAAATCTTTCCTATAGTGTGTTGCACATAACTGGATCCACTACTCCATCTGAGACCTCACCAGTGCTGAGTAGAATGGGAACAGTTACCCAGGGATGCTGGAACAATTTGGACTATGAGGGGTGCTGAGAGCCATTGAACCAAACTGTAAATCCTGGATATGACAGAAACCACTTTAAGCCAGAAGGTCCGGCAGCACCCCTAGTTCCAGCACCTATGCAGTTACCATGTGTTAACCTCAAGATATGTAACATCTAAATGGTTCTGCTTAAGCTAGTTGTGTTTTTACTTCCCTTTTCATAGTGACATGGCAGATGTGAGCTTTTACCGTATGTAAACTGAATCCTTCCATCACTGCAGATTTTTTTTCACTGTAAAAATCCCTTTTTTACTGTCATTCCCAAAGTGACATGAAATCCAAGGAATCAATAAGCTTTTTATGTATTTTCTGCTGTTTCACTGAAAGTGGGATGTTGAACAACTAAGTTATTCCATAATAAACCACAGTGATGAAAACAAAAGACAAAATACTCTTACTTTTAAAACTAGAGTCTTGAGAGAGAGGGGATAAGTTGATCTCAAAAACAGAGCAGGTCTTCGTAAGAAACAAAAGGGAGGCTTTTCAATTATTAACACTGCCATAGTAGTTCATCTACTTTAAATTTGCCCAGCCTGAGTTGATTACCATTAAGTAAGATATTTCTTACTATTAGAAATGCTCAGGCTGAGCTACTGAGTGAATGGTCTCCATAGTGTAACGGCTCAAACTGCTGGAACCATATGTCATTCAAAAACCAATTACCATGCTGTCACCAATAGATAGACTGAGACGCAAAAACTCACAAGTAGTGGTAATTTTCTACACCTTGATGCTTTAGGAAAAGAGTGCTGCTCAGCTCACAGTCAAACACATACTCTGAGAGGGCACTTGGTTATTCCCACAATGGAAATCTTAAACAACTAGATAATGCAAGTGTTGTGGCTTAAATGAAAGTGCAGGCTTGACACTTTATTTTATTTTTCCATTGGATAGCTATGTAGGGAAGACCTTAATGATGAATATGTTTATTTCAAAAGTAATTTTTTATTCCCCAAAATGTTCAAAATTGATTTTTTCCTCTTAATTTGAACATGGTATGATTAATGGGAAAATCTCACTAAAGCTAAGCAACCCCATTATGGTAGATGTGTTAGCTGAGGTGCATGTTATATATGATCAGTAAGTAAACGTACAACTCAAGTTTTACATTTGCTATTGCAAAAACTTGTTATCACAACTATACTTATAGATCAGTAATTTAGAATAGAATTAATAAGGATTGTTTTTTGTGTGGCAACTTCCTCTGCTGTGTTATTGGAAATATTGCTTGCTGTGCAAGGTGTGTGGTTTTAAAACCATGTTTGTGACTTTTGGAAACTATTATAAAATTAAACACACAAAAATTACAACAGTATGATAACATTGCACAATTAAATGCTACACAATTAAAATATAAAAAGATGGAAATGTAAGGGCTTTACAAATAACTTTCACTTAGATATCTTGTATTTTTTGTGCTAAACATTTAAAATGTAGAGTATTATTTAAGGATTACATGTAATAAGGAAAATGGAATCAAAAATACTATTTGTATAGTGTGGTCAACATAACATGGCTCTATAAATCTTTCACTTTCTCACCTCTTAATTCATTAGTTTACCTTTTTACCCTTGATGATGTGTTAACTTAATTTTTGGCATTTTAATTTTTCAGGGCCATATTGAACCATCCCATAGCAAACGGTCAGAGGTCCCAGGCAACTAAAGTGAGAGCCATGAACTAATGTTCCTCTCATGGGAATGAGTTTGAGTCATAAAACCTCCTTTTGTAGCCTCCAACCCCCATAGATTCATGTACAGGCTGCCAGCTGGGCTCTCCTCATCCCCCATTATCAGCATGGCTTGCTGCCAGTGTCGCCTTTTTCTGTACAAAGTCTTTACTCTCTGGGGTGTGTGCGCCGGCATAGAACCAGAGTTAATGCTGGAAGATGGAAGTTATGGGGCTGGGTTAAGCTTTCCCAAGCTCCTTGGCTCCCAGTGGGAGTGACTTAACTCAAGTAGCCATTCCCACCCTGGAGCTACTTAGACAGGAGCCCCACAGTTCTATGTCTCTCCCTCCCCACCCTAGGAATTGGAGCCTGAGCCCCTGGAAGAGAGAGACAGACTCTGGTTGCTCCTAGACATGTGGTAGCAATAGGAGAGAAAGGAAGGACTGTGGGGAGGAAGAGGGTTGGACTGAACCTCCCACATCTCTGAAGCAAAGAGCAGCACACTTTCTCAGCCCATGAACTCTTGATGCTAATCTAAAACATGGGGCTGCAAACTTGTGCCTGGAAGGGGATGTGTTTTGTGGGGGAGGAGAGCACAGTGATTCTGGAATGGGGGCTGGGCTCAGTGTGGGTGGAGAAGGTAGTGCTAGCACAATGGGGTCCTGGTCCTCTTAGGTGTTATAATAATTCAACCATAACAGTGGTGGGAGAACAGGGAAAAGGAATTTAGCGTGTTTAATTTGGGGAAAATAATTAAAAACAACAAAACAAAACACTGAGAATGAAACTTAAAAACATTCATAATTAACTCATTTGTGAAGCATTCTGGGAGGTGCAAGAATTTGGAATGCTAAGGAGTTCAGTGTCAGTGGGTTAGTGGGAAAGAAGTGGACAGCAGAGAAAGGAACAATTTAATTAAATAGAGGTAGATGTTACATTTTGTATTTATAGTGTTGTGGCTGTTTATTGAATTCCTATCACCCTGCTCTGAGCTGTGCAACCAGCACCCTTCAGCGAACAACTTCAAGAGCAACCCCTGATTTTGGATGTCACCGTTAGTGTGCCGATCTTGAGATGCCTTACATTGGGCACCAAAATCAGTAGTCATGGTTGGAAATCTGTTTGCATATTTACAAGTGCCCCCAGGGACAGTGGACACAGCAGTGTGCTGTTTTCACATAAGCATTCCTTTCAACATTTCCAAACAATTACTTTTCAGCCCTAGCAGTGACTCTAGTTCTCATTCTAAAAAGGTACACAGTTTTTGGTTTTTTACAGTGAGAAGGTCCATTATTATTATTGGGTTTGGTTTTTTTACTATAAGCCTAGGAGCCCTAGTCATAGACTGGAACCTATACATACTTTTTTTTTTTAAACATTCACTTAAAAATGGCCTAACCCATTTATATTTGGTCTAATAATAAAACCTAGCTCTTATATAGTACTTTTCAGAAATAGAAACTGGATCACAAAGTCCCAGTCCAGTGGTCTGTCAGCTAGGCCACATTACTTCCTCTGATGCCAAGTATGAAAAGTTTCAGCTCAAAGCCAAATGTTAGATGTATAAGCCAATAAAAGGTGATCAACCCCTAACCATTTATCATCTGAGCTACTTAGAGCAACTGGCACAATCAACGACAAAATTAGTGATCCATGTATTAGATTTGAAACAACTTGATTTCCTTTACTACTGGTTTGAATACTGGCAGGGCTAACTCTTCCCTATTCATATGTGGTTGATAAACTGAGTTCTCTTTTTAGTGCATATGAATCTTTTACATGAGACTTTAAAAAAATCTGAGGTTCTGTGTGCACTGCATGGATATTTAAGATTCCATGCCTCTTTTCTTAAGAATGGGGATTTATCCCAGTGTCCGTCACCAGAACTTTCTCTCTCCCCTCTGTTGTGCAGAGTACTATATGCTAGGTGGTTGTTGCCCTCCTATTATTAATTACAATAATAGCTATTGTTTTTTACTGGGGGAAATACAGAGATGAGGGTAAGGAACTAGTGGAGAACATGTCCTCTTTCCCCACTCCTAAAGCATTGATATTGAGTTTCTCATATAGGACACAGGTGAAAAAGAGGTCATTTTTAGCATATTTCTTTTGAAATAGCACAACATTAAATAAGAATACCGTACCAGGGGATCATTTACATGCTTTAAAAAAATCAGAAGCTCATTTATTTGATCATTTCCCAGTATTTTCTTTACCATTCTAGAACTGAAGGATTTTAGCAGGATCTAAATGTGTTGAAAGGCAT
Source organism: Chelonoidis abingdonii (assembly GCF_003597395.2). Classification (NCBI taxonomy): domain Eukaryota; kingdom Metazoa; phylum Chordata; order Testudines; family Testudinidae; genus Chelonoidis; species Chelonoidis abingdonii. Next base: position 52,875,510 of record NC_133769.1, on the reverse strand, counting down.
ATTAATCAGGAGGGAAAAAAAAGAGCTATATATAGTTTTACTGTCCCTTTGGGGAACCATTGCTTGAGCTTCATTAATGTGCATTTTAGCATAATCTAATTTACTTGTGTCTGGCCTCAGGTGTTTGGAAAGGCAACCAGAGGAAAAGCAGATCATGCTAAAATTAGAGGCAGAAATATTGTTGCTTTCCCTTTTAGGATTTTGAAATGCACATCTGAGTTATAACTGCACGTGTATGAAACCTGATACTACAAACAGCTCTAAAGTGGTCACTATCTATAAACATATTCTAAGCAATGCATGTAGAAAAAATATACACTTCTTTCTCAGAAAATGTCAGACACTTGTGTACAATGCTGCATAAGCTACCGTTTCAGTGTATATTTACAGAGAAAAGTCCAGACTGCCAAAGTGAGACCAAGACCTGCATTTCTTGCGTTTCCCCCATACTTAAGTTAGTAAGCATTTTGGTGCACCAAATGATTCAGGATCAATTCCTAAATCTCTTACTGGTCTTAGTTGTACCATACACTCTGGCGAATGGTTTTATATATTGATTTCACAAGACATTTGCATTGCAGCATAGAGTCAGACAAAACAATGTCAAACAAATTAGCCTTGAGGAGTGTTCTGACCAGTGCCCTTTTCTGTGGGCTCTGGACATTGAACTATTCCACTTGGGAGATATTTGCCCATGGGAAAGATTATTCTACTTCAGGTCTGAAATAGCATGACTAATGTGTGACTGACTGACAATTTCCTGCAATATCCTGAATGAACGTTATTGAATTCAGTTAAAGTTTATTGAATTAGGTGTAATATCTCTGGGGACCATTGTATTAAAAATGCCATTGTGTATGTGTTATTGTAGAATTGTATTTACATAACTTCTCTAGGCCACTGAGGGTAGTCTAGACTACAAAGTTAGATTGGCTTAGTTACATGCTTAGAGCTGTGAAAAATTTCACACTCTGGGCGATGCAATTAAGCCAATTTAAGACCTGATGTAGACACTGATAGCTTGACAGAAGAATTCTTCCATCAACTTGGCTACAGCCTCTGAATATGAGAGAAGAATTTACTGCAGGCCTGGTCTTCACTAGGAAATTAGATTGATATAACTAGGTCACTCTGCTCCACCAATATTTGGGGCTGGGTGTCCCCCCCGGCCCCCTTTTGTCTTCCTGGGGCCCCGGAGCAGAGAGCCACTGTCTCTTCCATGCAGCTCCATGCTGCCTCCGTGCAGCAACTGCTGCCGCCGGGTCCTAGTGCCCCCCATTTCGACTGCCAGAGCAGACTGACTGAGCCTGCCCTTCCACCTCAGACTCTTCCCTTTTCCGGCAGGACCCTCCAGCAGCACAGGGCCCTGCCTCACCCACAGTCACCGCTTCTGCCCCATGCTGGGCAAGGAGGCAGCTCCATCTCTCATCCCCAGTGAGGCTACGGTCAGGGGCAACAGCAGTGGAGGAGGCACATGCAGCACCCCCCGGCACCCATCACAGGGGAGGCGAGGGAGATTCCTGGACCTGAGAAGAGCCCCTAGGATCACATGCAGTGACAGTGGTGGGGGTGAGTGTGCTGCGGGGGGGGGCGGGAAAGGGGGGCTCCTCCCCCAGAGCTCGCTGCTGCTGGCAGGGAAAGGGCTGGTTGTGTGGGGTAAGGGGACCAGTTGGCAGGGTGCCATTGAGGGTGCGGGGCAGGGGGGACCGGCTGGCGGGGTGCCGCTGGAGGCGCGGGGCAGGTGGGAGACCGGCTGGCAGGGCAGCACAGGGCAATTTGAAATATAGGAAATTTCAGAACTCCAGAAAGTGGAAGGTGTTTGCTCTCAATAGCTATAGGGATGGTTTTTGAGTGAAAATCTTTAAATGTTTCATAGGTGTTTGGGTCCTCACCCCCTCCCCAGCAATCTAGGGACTAGTTTCATGCAGTTGAGAAGGAACTGCAAAAATCCTGCCCATTCAGTGATTTTTGAGCATTTTAAAGGGGCCCCAAGCCCTTTAAATGGCTGCCGGGGGGAGCCGATCTGCCCCAGTAGAGTGTACTGGCTCTTGCTGGTACACCGTACTGGGGTGCACCAGCATACTTTCACCTCTGGGAATACGTATGACAATGGGAGAACCCTTCCTATCGCTCTGTGAAGGCAGGTTTAATTCACAGTGTTCTACATCTGCGAGTGTAGCCACAGGTGGTGTCACAAGGACTCCTTGTTGTTTTTTTAAAATCAGTGAGACCTGACTACTGAGGGAAACCCCCTCCCCCCAACATGATGATTAGTAGAAAGACCTGCTTGAATTGTGCTTGTAAAGATAATTGGCTGTGAGTGGGGCCTCATTCTTGGGATATAGTATTAGTAAGGTAAATGGATTAGCAGGCTGGAAACAGAATGTCTGTATGAGTTAAAATAAGGGGAAACACCCAGGGAACCTCTACAATGGACAAGATACAAATGGGTAAAATAAACGTGGAACATAAACTGAGGTAAAGAGTAAGTCATATGTGGACAGTACGTGCACAAAGCATGCTGTACAGAAATTGGTTCTACAAAGTGACCAAGCCAATCCCAAAATGATGCATTGTACACTAAATGGAATGGAATGTGTAAATGCATATAAAGGAAGAGGTTTGCTGTGTAACTTTGGCTATGTGTTATTCTCTATGTCCACCCACTATGCTTGAGTCTGATCAACTCAGGGTAACTTTGCTGTATGCCAAATAAAGGAGCTTGACTGACAAGACTGGAGTTGAACTGAGTTCTTGGGGAAGCAAGTGGAAGGTGTCTTGGGGGAACTGCAACATAATGGTGCCATGTCTCAGGCAGGTAACATATACACCCCTTAGTGTGAGGATTACAACCTAGCGTTAAGGGAAGTGGCATTGAAAGAATTTAAGGGTTTAAATATGAGGAAGTTAGTACTATGCTGGAGAAGTGGGTTAAATCTAAGGGTGAACCCTATAGCAGGGCTGGCTCCAGGCACCAGCACAGCAAGCAGGTGCTTGGGGTGGCCAACAGAAAGTGGCGGCACATCCGACTCTTTGGCAACAATTCGGTGGTGGGTCCCTCAGTCCCTCTCAGAGGGAAGGATCTGCTGCCAAATTGCCACTGAAAAATGAAGTGGCAGTGGTAGAGCTGCCACCGATTGCGGCTTTTTTTTTTTTTTTTTTTGCCGCTTGGGGCGGCAAAAACACTGGAGCCGCCCCTGCCCTATAGACTCCCCTGAGAAGTATCAAAGGAAGACTGGGACTGGGAGGAACCCGCCCCTCTCCAGACAGTGATATCACTGTGGGGAAAAATATACTTGGCAGAGCATGGCAAAGGTCTGTTGAATGATATAAATAAATAGATTATTGGCACAGCACAGCAAAGGCCTATGGAATGCCATTGAAATATCAAAAATTGGATGCATTGGCAGCCAGAAAAAATTGTATTTAGGGTGTCTTATTCTATGGGAAAGAAAGCCAAAATCAAAGCAGCGGTTTTACAAGAATTATTTCTCATGGCTAAAACTTTACAAATAAAATGTGCCACCTTGAGAGAAGAAGGAAAACAGCATAAAGAGCAAATCAAATTTGTAAAGAAAAAACAAAGTAAGTAAAAAAAAAAATACTGAAAGGTCTGGGGAGAACAGTGTCTATTACCTATTTGCATAGATTCAAAGTAAAAAGCAGCCATTCTTCAAGGATGGTATTTAGTGAGTACAGCTTTTCAGTCTAAGGACACTAAGTTAAGAAATAAGTGCAAAAACCATAAAAGATAAGCTTAGAGCTTTGGAGAAAAAGAAATGTGTTACTCTGGAAGATAAAATAGAAGAGCTATAGCAGGGGTAGGCAACCTTTCAGAAGTGCTGTGCTGAGTCTTCATTTATTCACTCTGATTTAAGGTTTTCCGTGCCAGTAATACATTTTAACATTTTTAGAAGGTCTCTTTCTATAATTCTATAATATATAACTAAACTATTGTTGTATATAAAGTAAATAAAGTTTTTAAAATGTTTAAGAACTTCATTTAAAATTAAATTAAAATGCAGAACCCCCCTGGACCAGTGGCCAGGACCTGGCCAGTGTGAGTGCCACTGAAAATCAGCTTGCATGCCACCTTCGGCACACGTGCCGTAGGTTGCCTACCCCTGAGCTACAGTCTCAGAATTTAGTAGCTAGTGAGGTCTTGGGAACTGTCTTAAACAAAGAAAAACTGAATTGAAGTAATTTAAATAAAAGGTATGTGTAGTTAAAAGGATTTTTTGCACAAATTAACATTTCAGAGCTTGGATAGACCTAGATAGCTGGGAATAGTGGGAGTGATAAAGTGCTAAAGAGGATGTTAAAGTGTTTCATGGTTAGTTTGTACATCTGCATATTTTTTTCTGTCCTTGTATATAATTTTTTCCGTAGGGTGTTTCGAAAACCTTCTTTGTTTCACTGTTTTCCCCAGAAAGTATGGCTTGTTTTCCATCTGTATCCATTGCAATAATTTTTTGCACATATTGAATCCATTTTCCTTGTTTGTTTTTCCTTAAGCTTTTTAGCGGTTTCATGCAATCCATATTTCTCTGATTCACTTCCAAAATCCTAGCCTGAAACATATTTTCTACCCTTCCTTTGAAGTTTTGCTATAGGTGGGTGTTCTTCAGATGAGTATTCTTAAAAGGATAGTCTGTTGCTTTCAGTAAGTATATCTGAAACTTTGTAATGGCAGCATACTGTATTAGTCACCTTTAATGTCACCCTGCTTAACACATCAAAACAACGTTTGTCAGTTTCTCTTCACTGAGAATGAAAAACACATCTTATAAACATCATATGACTTGTATGTTAGTTTTTATGTCCAAATGTGATTTCTCCAAATCTTAAATCATATTTCAAACAGAATTTACTATTCCTGTTCAGGAATTGGATCAGTATGACTGGTTCCAACCTGAAATAACAGGACCTTCCCCCACATATGTGGCATTGTAATTATATGTTACTCTGACCAACTGTTCATAACTGTTGGTGCTTTCCCAAGACTACTTCTGCTTGGGTCCCCGGCAGCTCAGTTTGACTCCACTTTCATCACTCAGTATAGCTACCCTGAGTTCATCAGACTCAAGCATATGGGGTGGGAATAGGGCATACCACACAATCAAAGTTACACAGCAAACCTCTTCTTTGATATACATTTACACATTACATTGCATTTACTATACACCTCTACCCTGATATAATGCGACCTGACATAACACAAATTTGGATATAATGTGGTAAAGCAGTGATCGGGGGCCGGGGGGGGTTGTGCACTCTGACAGATCAAAGCAAGTTTGATATAACGAGGTTTCACCCATAACATGGTAAGATTTTTTGGCTCCTGAGGACAGCGTTATATCAGGGTAGAGGTGTACTTTGCATCACATGTTTTGGGATTGGCTTGGTCACTTTGGAGGAACCAATACCCGTACACCATGCACTGTCCGTGCACAATTTCCTCTTTACCTCATTGTACATTCCAGGCTTATTTTATCCATTTTTACCTTGGTCATTGTAAATGGTTCCCTCTTATCTTAGCTAGTACAAACATTCTGTTTCCAGCCTGTGGCTCCATTTAGCTCCCTAATCCTGTCTCCAGGAAGTGAGGCCTCACCCACGTCAATTTTACTCATGTCAAGACAGGCCTACATTCCACTGCTTTTGTTTTTCTTTTTTATATTTGCATTATATTCCTGTTTTTCTGTGCTTTCTTTTTTAAACTCACTACCCAGCAATACATTCCCAAGATCACAGTAGCTGTAATCATTTGAACCACCATTAATACTAGATTCAAAGTATGAACCAGGGCATACAAGCTGACCTCTTATTGTATAGCCCACCAGGGTGTAATTTAACATTATAAACCTGCTATGCTTTAAAGCATCCTTCTGCAATTTTAAATTTGTTTTTATTACATTATAAAAAGCGGATACAAAATATAAAAATCTTTTCATTTATTATCGTGGGAAATTTAGGTGTGAAACAGAACATAGGTCAATTAAAATAAAGTTTACTGGGTCCATACCAGAAGTGGGCATCTTCAGCTGCCACATAATACTTGTTATTACTGGTATAGACAGTTTTTACTTTACCAGCATCACAACCGTACTGTTCAATTTGGAGACTGTTTCCCCAGAGTGAACCTACAGGTTGGCAACTCTGTCTGGAAGACATTACACCAGCACATATAAAAGTCCCCCAGTAGAAGTCTGGGGCTTTCTAGATGAGTAGTGGACAACTTACAGGCCGCATGTGGCCCATCAGGGTAATCTGATGGCTGGCTGCCAGACAGTTTGTTTACATTTGCGTGGCCACCCACAGTTCCCAGTAGCCGTGGTTCATCATTCCCGGCCAATGGGAGCTGCGGGAAATAGCGCGGGCTGAAGGGACATGCTAGCTATATAAAAAATATATATAATGGGGGTTGTTGTTACCACCTGACCTCCCTTTGCATAATTTGTTTGATTGTTAAGGATTTTACCAGGCATAACCACATTATGTAATACTACCAGAACTGGGTTTCATTATCAAACCAAGCATGTAAAAAAAAAAAAAAAAGTCCCTTCTTGACCATGATTGCAAGCCACGCTCATTCACAGAATTCACCAATATAGGAATACAGTAATTTTAACCTTTTCCACACCATGACTTCATGTGACAATAGAAAAAAAGTGTTGTGAATCACTTTCCCAAGTAGCCATAAAGAAAGGAAGGGTGATTGCAACCCTATACTCTCCCCAGGTTGAGAATCCCTGTATTAGCAAACACATAACGAAGAAAACATTGCCTGCAGCTATAATTCTTTGCTACAGTTGCAAACCTTATGACTGCTAAACCTGTCTGAATAAATTGTCATCCACAAAAGAGCCCATGAAAAGATGGGCATTAATGATAAAAGGCTAGATTCTGTTCTTAGATGTACATATATACCCATCCATCATCACTGCAACTGCAGGTATGAAGACCGAATCTGACTCAGATTAGAAATGATGGGTTGAAAATGAGTACAAAAAACAAAGCGAATGAAACACTCATGATGTTACTATCTTTCTGCATGACCAAGAGGAGAAGGCTTCATGAAAACAGTGCACAAGGCAAGGGCCTGATTCTGTAGATTGCAAAGCCCCCTCCATTGCCAGGGAAATGAGAATACTGCACATTTTGCCAGGATGAGTCCCTACAGCACACAATAACCAGAACAGCTGCACAATATAACACAGGTTCTATTTCACCCTCTGGTTGTTTTATCCTTTGCTCATTTAAATTAGTCTTTAAATTATTGATTTGTCTGTTTATTTTTATTTGATGCCACATTTTGTTTCACTTCAGTAAAAGCAAAGTATATTTCGCACTGCCGTTTTTTTATGTTCCTAGAATATTATTTAGGTACAGCAGTAAGCTTTCCAGCAACAGAGTATCTGGTATTCTTCTCTTTCAGGATGCTCTGATCAGTGAGTTTCTATATGCTGTTGTGGCCGCATCTTTTGTATAATCTGTAAGCTAAAATGTGGCATGGGTTCCCTAAGAACATGGATAAATCATTATTAATAATATAGATTCCATGCTGGTAAATGAAAGTGTGTCCATTCCATACAAGTGATATTCTGTGTGCCTTTATTATTATTTATGTACATGATGGTGTACAAGGGGAGCAATTTACCAAACAAATAAGTCTGTACCCAAAATAATGTAGAGGGCTAGAGTTTCAGAAGATGGTGTATATAAAATCCAGTTGTGCACCCATCCAAATTAAACCTAGGATCACGCATCAGATCCATAGCTGTCTGGTTCAGTGTGCCTAAGTATGGGCATTCTGGTCACAGCTAAGTAGATAGCAATGCACCATAAATGTACAGAATACAGAGTACCCTAGTTAGTGGTGCACTGCTAGTCATCATTGGACAGTATACAGATTAGCTGCAATTGGTGTGCAGTTCACCTTCAGTTGGCTGTGAGAAAAAATTGACCTGAGAGAGAACACACAGAGAATTCAATAGATCGGCGTTAGTATCCTCACCCGCAAGGATAAATGCGGAATTGGTCAATAGCAAGGGCGCCAATTAGGAAGGGTGTGTGTGGCGGGGGCCCAGTTTCATACAGGAGGTGTGCTCCCAGGCAGAGCTCTTAACTGCTCAGCATGCGTGTGAGTTCTGCAGAGAAGTTAGAGTGACCAGACAGCAAGTGGTTGGGACAGGGGGTGGGGGGTAATAGGAGCCTATATAGGAAAAAGACCCCAAAATCAGGACTGTCCCTATAAAATTGGGACATCTGGTTACTGTAAGAGAGGTGCTTCTTCCAGCTTGTGTCCCTGGGGCAGGGAGTCAGTGTTTTGTTTACAAACAGAGACAGAGTGATTAAGATAAGAAAAGGCTGGTAAATAAATTAAAAAGAACAGGAGTACTTGCGGCACCTTAGAGACTAACAAAATTATTTGCGCATAAGCTTTTGTGGGCTACAGCCCACTTCATCAGATGCATAGAATGGAACATATAGTAAGAAGACATATATACATACAGAGGACATGAAAAGGTGGAAGTTGCCATACCAACTCTAAGAGACTAATTAATTAAGATGAGCTATTATCAGCAGGAGAAAAAACCTTTTGTAGTGTAATCAAGATGCCTGTTTCAGACATCAGAGGGGTAGCCATGTTAGTCTGGATCTGTAAAAGCAGCAGAGAATCCTGTGGCACCTTATAGACTAACAGACGTTTTGGAGTGTGAGCTTTCGTGGGTGAATACCCACTTCGTCAGACGCAGGTAGTGGAAATTTCCAGGGGCAGGTATATATATGCTAGCAAGCAAGCTAGAGATAACGAGGTTAGTTCAGTCAGGGAGGGTGAGGCCCTGTTCTAGCAGTAGAGGTGTGAAAACCAAGGGAGGAGAAACTGGTTCTGTAATTGGCAAGCCATTCACAGTCTTTGTTTAGTCCAGAGCTGATGGTGTCAAATTTGCAAATGAACTGAAGCTCAGCAGTTTCTCTTTGCAGTCTGGTCCTGAAGTTTTTTTGCTGCAGGATAGCCACCTTAAGGTCTGCTATAGTGTGGCCAGGGAGGTTGAAGTGCTCTCCTACAGGTTTTTGTATATTGCCATTCCTGATATCTGATTTGTGTCCATTTATCCTTTTCCGTAGTGACTGTCCAGTTTGGCCGATGTACATAGCAGAGGGGCATTGCTGGCATATGATGGCGTATATTACATTGGTGGACGTGCAGGTGAATGAACCAGTGATGGTATGGCTGATCTGGTTAGGTCCTGTGATGGTGTCGCTGGTGTAGATATGTGGGCAGAGTTGGCATCGAGGTTTGTTGCATGGATTGGTTCCTGAGCTAGAGTTACTATGGTACGGTGTGCAGTTGCTGGTGAGAATACGTTTCAGGTTGGCAGGCTGTCTGTGGGCAAGGATTGGCCTGCCACCCAAGACCCGTGAAAGTGTGGGATCATTGTCCAGGATGGGTTGTAGATCCCTGATGATGACAAAAAGGTGTGAGGATACTTGACATGGGGAAATAGATTCAATTTGTGTAATGACCCAGACACTCCCAGTTCCTACTCAAGCCAAAGTTAATGGTATCTAGTTGTGTATTAATTCAAGTTCAGCAGTTTCTCGTTGAAGTCTGTTTTTGAAGCTTTTCTGTTGCAAAATTGCCACCTTTAAGTCTGTTGTTGAGTGACTAGAGAGGATGAAGTGTTCTCCTACTGGTTTTTGAATGTTATGATTCCTGATGTCAGATTTGTGTCCATTTATTCTTTTGCGTAGAGACTGTCCAGTTTAGCCACTGTACATGGCAGAAGGGCATTGCTGACACATGATGGCATATATCACATTGGTAGATGTGCAGGTGAACAAGCTCCTGATGGTGTGGCTGATGTGATTAGGACCTATGATGGTGTCACTTGAATAGATATATGGACAGAGTTTGCATCGGGCTTTGTTGCAAGGATAGGTTCCTGGGTTAGTGTTTTTTTGTTGTGTGGTGTGTGGTTGCTGGCGAGTATTTGCTTCAGGTTGGGAAGCTGTCTGTAAGTGAGGACTGGCCTGTCTCCCAAGATCTGGGAGAGTGAGGGATCACCTTTCAGGATAAGTTGTAGATCTTTGATGATGCACTAGAGAGGTTTTAGTTGGGGGCTGAAGGTGATGGGGGGGGGATGGGACTCAGAAGAAATACAGCCAAGCCTTCTGAGCCAACGTTGCATTCAGAAAAAAGAGAGATGTGAGGGGCATAAGTGAAAAGAAGGAGCCAAAACCCAGGGAAGGGATAGCAGTGGTATAGAGAAGTTTCCACTCTACCTCTGGTATTTATGTGGCCCCATCACTGTAGTATTTGAGCACCTCATACCACAGCCTCTTGGTGAGGTAGAGCAATGCTATTATTCCCATTATACAGATGGGGCACTGAGGCACAGATGAGGCAAGCCAGATTTTCAAAGATATTTAGGCACTTAGTGGGATTTTCAAAAGTGCCTAGATGGTTCTGTGCTTTGTAAACCCCACTAGATGCCTGGCTGCATGTTTGGGTGCCCAAAAACCTTTGAAATTCTGTCCCTCAGACAGTTCATACAGGAAGTCCCTGCGTTGGCAGGGGAGTGAAGGAGGTAGAACACAGATCTCTAAGGGCTAGCACCCTATCCACTGGACCAGCCTTCCTCTCTGCTGCACACTGCAAAAAAGAGAGCTCTGATGGATGGGAGCAAAACCAAGTAGGCTGCTTCTCTGAGACTCCAGCAATTGGTCCCAGATGATTGGGAACGTTGTCATGGCTGACAGTATGAAAAGCAGGGCAGAAGTCAGGAAGATGAAGAAAGAAAGAGAATGAGAGTCAGATGAGAAAAGAGCACTTAACTGCTAATGGATGGCAGGTTCTGCCCCAGGCCGGCTGTGTCATTTTAGATTTTAACTGAAAACCATTTTGTTTTGTCATTTTTGTTCTGAGCTTGAGAAAAGGAAGGAACGAGAAAGTGTTGTATGAGTGTCAGATGTGATTATACATCAAATTCTTAGGGTTCAGCTGTATAGAGACCAATTCCAGAACAAAGAACAGAAATTGCATCCAGCGAGTCTATAACATTGACCATTATTGTTATGATTTGTATTATTCACTGGGCATGACCTGTGTGCTCAGCACTGTTCAGAATATGCCAGAAAATCCAGTCCCTGAGCCAATGCATGTAAGATGTGTAACTCTGGATAAGATGGCTCAGATATTTAAGTATGAAGTGTATAGTTATTGACCAGACCTGTTATCACATGTTCACTGTGATGCTTATATCTATGAGTGGAGGCACTGATGGCAATAGAAGTTTTACTTGATTAAGGAATAGAAGATTTGACCCTCCAACTTTATTTCAAGAGGAAGAGCTGCCCAGAGCTCCTGTGCCTGTTTATTTTCCTTTCTCGCCTGCAGTGGCCCTGATATATCTCAGAAGTCTCAATTTTTCCCCAAGTTTAAAATGTTCTTGGTGTTTGATTTAAAAAGATTCTCCTGTGAAAACTTCAACTCAATCACTGTGGTGTTGTGTTTAAGAACCTTCTGGAAAGTAACTAGCCTTTAAACTGAAGTGTAAGCAGTGTTGCCAACTCTCATGATTTTGTCATGAGTCTCATGATAATGATTGTTTTCCTTAAAGTCCCAGCTCCTGGAGTCAAGTGATATATGATGGTTTCATTCTTCATTCTTAAAAAAAAAAGTAGTTTCTAGCCCTTGTGGCTGTGGAGAAAGCTTCAAAATGTGACCCCATTGCACCTTAAAGGCTCAAAAAGCAGAATGTAAACAAAAAAAATGAAATCTATTATTTTTACATAAACTCATTATTTTAAAGCAAATCTCATGATTTTTGATGAGCCTGAGTCTTGATTTTTGAACATTTGGGGTTGGAAATACAGTTTCATGTCACTTTCATAGTCAGTTTCACTCCTGTTTAAAGTCATTTTCTTGTGTAGTATCTGTAGCACCCCTAGAACTCCAGGGAGGTACAGTATAAACTCATGGGACCTTGCCCTAATAGGATGTTTCCAAAAGTTAAATGATCTATTCCAAGCTTGATGAACTGCAAAAAAGTGATAGAAAGTAATCTAGGTTTTCCTACAGTAGTTTCAATTGTTGTATTCAAATATTAGCAACAAAGTAAGAATATACATTTTTTTAAACCTAATCAGTATCCCTTAAGTGAATTGACACAAGACGTCAGAACAAGTATTAGAGCTGAGTGGGTCTAATATTTATTTAATTTTCTTTCTTTATATAGGAATTATAAATTATTAACTTACAGGAGCACTGTATCTAAGTTATTATCTGCAAAAAAACAAGAATTTTCAGGTGCCCAAGTAGCCTTTGGAATCATGGTTAAAGTTTCTGCCCTCCCTACCAAAATCTGAAATGACAGCTCTGGTCAATAGATATACCTATAGAGTGAAGGTGAGATAGATGAGATGCTGATACCCTGCAAAGGGAATGTGCATGAACTGTGTTCTAACCACTCTTGGAGAGAATTGTGCCTTTACACAATCTAGGTGAAACACCTGAAGTCTAGAAATAACTAAGGAGCAAGTGAACCAGAGGCATAGGTTTGAAAAACAAACAGACAGACATTCCGTCACCCCTGTGAAGAACTGAAAGGGACTTGGGAGTCCGATGCAGTGGTTTAATGCAGTATTACTAGTGGGTAAGGTCACTGCTCTAATATAGGTCTGACACATAGGAGTGCTATCAGGAAATAAAAGCTTTATTTGTAAATCCAATCACTGAGTCAAGCCTCCAAAGGCAAATATCTGTGAAGCAATACATGACGTGCACCGGTATCTACCCAATCTACAATTCTCTGTAAACAGCGGCTCAGGATGCGCCCAGCTATGAAGGCAGCGCCCTGGCAGCAGCAGCGCAGACGTAAGGGTGGCAATACCATACCAGGCCATCCTTACTTCTGTGCTGCTGCTGGCAGTGGTTCTGTCTTCAGAGGTGGGCTCCTGGCCAGCAGCTGCTGCTTTGCAGTTGCCCAGCTCTGAAGGCAGCGCCGCCATCTGTAGAAGGGTAGTAGTATTGCAACTCTCCCTACAATAGCCTCGTGACCCCCCACAACTCCTTTTGGGGTCAGGCCCCTGACGATTACAACACCATGAACTTTCAGATTGAAAGAGCTGAAATCATGAAATTTGCTATTTTTAAAATCCTAGGACTGTGAAATTGACCAAAATGGACCATGAATTTGATAGGGCCCTATAAGAGAGAAAATATCATAAATCCCACGATATAAATCCATGGTATGCCCAAATCTTGAATATTCTGAGGCTAGGACAAGAAACAATGGGCTTAAATTGCTGCAAGGGAGATTTAGGTTGGACATTAGGAAAAACTTCGGAGCTGTCAGGGTGGTTAAGCACTGGAATAAATTGCCTATGGAGGTTGTGGAATCTCCATCTGTCATGGTATAATTCCGCACCTTAGTGTCCAAAAGATGGGGTACCAGCATGAATTCCTCTAAGCTTAATTACCAGCTTAGAACCTGTAGCGCTGTCACCAACCAGGAATTCCAGGCTGGTTACACTTTCTGTCCCCCCAAAAAACCCTTGCCAGGGAACCGCAAGACCCAGACCCTCTGGATCTAACACAAGGAAAGGTAAAAACCCTTTCCCCCACCGTTGCTCTCCAGGGCTTCCCCTCCCTGGGTTACCCTGGAAGATCACTGTGATTCAAACTCCTTGAATCACAAAACAGGAGGGAAAATTCACCTTCCCCCCTTCTTTCCTCTCCCTCCTTCCCCTCAGAACCTTCGCTGAAGAGAGAAAGTAATCCTTGACACAGAGAGAAATTAGCCTCTCTCTCCCCCTTCCCTCCTTTCTCCCCTCCCCCCACCAGCTTCCTGGTGAAATCCAGACCCCGTTTCCCTGGGGGGGTGGGTCTCCACACCCACCGCTCCTCCCAAAACAAGTTCCAGTGCTCTTAAACAAGAAACTACATTTAAAGAGAGGAAAAACAGTAAAATAAAAAAATATCTTTTTGTAAATTTAAGATGGATTAGTACGAGGGTATTAGCTATAGGCACTGGGAATACCCTTCCCAGCCTAAGTACACAAGTACAATTAAAATCCTTCAAGCAAAAAATACAAATTTGAACTCTTTCAAGCCAAATACACATTTGCAAAATAAAGAAAACAAACAATACGCTTAACTCAGCCTTATCTTATCTAGTACTCACTATTTTGAACTTATAAGGCCTGTATCAGAGATTGGAGAGAAAACCTGGTTGCCCACGTCTGCGTCCCTCTGAGCCCCCAAGTGAACAACCCCCAAAAATTAAAGCACACACGGAAACGTCCTCCCTCAAGATTTGAAAGTATCCTGTCTTCCTGATTGGTTCTCCGGTCAGGTGACAGCCAGGGCCTACTGAACTTGTTTAACCCTTTATAGTTCAAAGAGATATAAAGGTACTTCTGTGCTATTTAAACTTCTTATCTGTTTATGACACCATCATTGGACATTTTTAAGAGCAGGTTAGACAAACACCTGTCAGGAATGGTCTAGATAATACTTAGTCCTGCCATGAGTGCAGGGGACTGGACTAGATGACCTCTTGAGATCCCTTCCAATTCTATGATTGCATACTCTTCTGGTCACCCTACTGCAAAAAAATCTATTAGAATTAGGAAAAAGTACCACAAGTGGCAGCAAAAATGATGAGGCATATGGCACAGGTTCCGTACAAGGAGAGATTAAAAAGCCAGAAACTGTTCATCTTAGAAAAGAGACAATTAAGGGGGTGGAGAAAGTGAATAGGGAAGTGTTATTTACCCATTCACATAGCACAAGAACCAGGGGTCACCCAATGAAATGAATTGGCAGCAGGTTTAAAACAAACATAAGGAAGTTCTTCTTCACACAACCTGTGGAATTCATTGCCAGGGGATACTGTGAAGGCCAAAAATATAATGGGATTCAAAAAAAGAATTAGATAAATAAATGGAGGATAGGTCCATCAGAGGCTATTAGCCAAGATGGTCAAGATTCAATCCCATGCTCTGGGTGTTCCTAAACCTCTAACTGCCAGGTGCCGGGACTGGATGACAGGGGATGGATCACTCAATAATTGCTCTGTTCATGTTGCCGAGGCATCAGGCACTGGCCACTGCTGGAAGACAGTATACTGGCTAGATAGACCATTGAACTAACCCAACATGGCCATTCTTATATTCTTATGACTCCCATAGTTATTTGGCGTGTCCACACTGGAGTTGGAATGTGTAATACCCTGCTAACGCTAATCAAAGTAGTGTGCTAAAAATAGAAGTGTCGCTATGGCAGTGCCAACAGTGAGATGGACTAACCACTCAGGTACATTCCTGCTCAGGACCCAAGGTATGTACTTGGGTAGCTAGCCCATCCCCTCATATGTGCTGCTAAAGCTACACTATATTTTTAGCATGCTAGCTCAATCAACACTAGCACAGATATGTCTACCTGAGCTGGAAATTACATCTCCAGTTCCAGTGTAGCTCTACCCATTGTTACCATACACTTATTACATTAGGATTTATAGTCACAGGATTTTTCCACAGAATCATGGGAGCCAATGGCTGAGATTCTCAGCTGTTGTATATCTGTGAATTTACTGCTTTGATGGAGCTACACCAATTTATGCCTGCTAAGAATCTGGCCAAATAATATTATTAGCTGGTCACCCTCCCTCATCTTCCCCCAAAGACCTGCAAGCTGTTGTCACCTGCCAATGAGCCTTGAGTGGATGTTACTCAGCCTAAAATTGTTGGCACACAGCTTTTGAAAATCAGGCTATCAGGTGCATCCCCAAAGCTGTGCAGGTGTTCCTGGCTTGAAGCTGTGAATGGGCGCAACATGACTCACTTGTGTCTAAGGGCTGCAGGGCAACACTTCATGCACACTTTCTTTGCTATAGATCAAGTCTTACGTGGAACACTGTTGGGTAGAAAGGTGTTTCAATGCTCCAATCCTGTATGCGAAGCTACACAGGCATCCTTGTTCTTTGTGCTTGCAGCTTTCATTTTCAGTCTAGCCTCCAATGTGAAGACACAGCAGGTCCAATACAGGTCAGACAACAACAAAGCAGAGCGTGGTGTGGGCACATCTAGCTGGAACTGTCTATACCAGACAGCAGAAGTATACAATATGCTTATGTTCAATTTGCGTCATTGTTGTGATTCCATTCCAGTCAGGGTGTGCATGTCTGCATTTAATAGGCTCCACAATAGGTATGATTCATGTATAGAAAAAATCAAAACCAAGGTGTCCTACTTGTATATGCTTTATTATAAATGAATAAGGCCTTGAAACTACGTAATGAGCATAGCTGTACAATATTTTGAAAAAATGACAGTTCTTCCTTTATGAAATAGTACTCGTAATTATAAAAAAGAGGTAAAAATGTGTTAATCTGTCCTTAGAAGGTAAAGCAAAATCATAAGCACTTTTCTCCGTTCACTCAGTTAACCTTCTTAAATGACGAAGGTGGTATAAAATGGCCTTAGGGTAAACTAGGATCAAGTCCTCAATTCTAGCTCTAAGCTTCAGTTCCCTACCATTAAAATTGGAATAACACTTTCCTACCTCACAGGGGTGTTAGGAGTATGAATTTAGGAATGTTTGTGAGGCATTTATATAGGACTGTGTTAAGGTTCACATAAATAGATACATAAGAGGGCTTTGGTTTTGTGTAGATAATGAACCTTTAGTGAATTATTTTCTGACATGGTTGGTTTCTTTTGAATGAAAAACAGATTAGATAGCACTTATGTTTCATTTGACTCAGGTAAAGTAGTTTATCAAAATGTAGTCTTTGGGATCAAAGAGGAAAATGAGATTTTAAAAAATGAAAACTGCCACCTCATCAAGCTGTGAACCTCTAACACGCCAGATCATAATCTGGTAGCCTAGCCACTGAGCTACACTGAGTATTACAAACAAATGCCGACACCATATTTGGAATTGTTAAATCAGCCACCAGATGGAGTCACATGAATACAATACAAATGTCTGGCACTGGCACAGAAAAGATAATTAAATATTTTAGATACAAGGCTCAAAACAAAGAGCCATTTCCCCATCCATAAAAAATTCTATATGGATGCAACAATTAAAAATCAAAATGTTTATAATTACAAAAGTTGCTCAGTAAAAATGACATCTTACTGTTTCATATTTAACCTTCAGAATTTGTGTGTCATTTTTTTTCACTTTATAGGACAAAATAATTAAACAAGAGTTGTCTAATTCTAACACTGCAAGCGTAACTTTGGATCTGAAAATCAAGATGAGTTCATCTTCATCAGGTACTATCAACAACTACCATCAAACTGTATAAAAATCTCTTAAATCCAGAATTTGCCTTCCAATTATTCTGATCATACATGAAACAGATTATGTCTTATTGCTATAATGTCTCTGCCATGCTGATAGAAGAATAAGTTGGCTTGTATAATTAAACAGGGTGTAAGGAGTAGAAAATGAGGTAACTGCCATGTTTTACAGTTACTGTTTTGGCCATGCCACATTTAAACAGGTAGTGGGCATATTTTAAATAACATTAAGGCCATTTATATTGCCAGAGTGGTGTAAAGGAGCCTTAGTATAAACCAGAATTCAGCCCAATGTGATTTGATTCTTCAGCAAAAGGAAAAAGTCTGTTTGTATTTAGTTCTATAAGCTATTTCTATATGATGTAAGCAGAGTCTGAATGAGCTCTCCCCTGACATTTAATGATACACTGGGGGGGGGGGGGGGAAACTTCAGGAGCAGACTGTATTTACCTAAACACACCTACTTTGCCTAGATGTGTGCCAGATGGACCTGCTTTGCCAAAGTGATCAATTTGGCTGGTTTTGGATTACAGTTCCCTTCAGAAACAGGACCCTGGCCTTCCACAATGCCCAAGATCGAAAGGTGGAGAAATACAACCCTCTGGCCAAAACCTTGAGAGCTAAGAGTTACCAGGTTCAGACACACGCACTGATCGTTGGAACCCTGGGCGCATGGGACCTCAGTAACGAGTGAGTGCTGAGAGAATGCAGAATTGGTCAGCGCTACACTCAGCTGATGCGGCAACTCATGTTGTCAGATGCCATCAGGTGGTCAAGGGACATCTACATAGATCACATCACCGGACATCGGCAATACCAGGAGGGATGAGCTGAAGCTGGGAAAGTAACTGAAATACTTTCCTCATGGATTGTATTTTCTAAATGGACAACCTACCCTAATTCTCAATTACTGAGGGACAATCTTCACTCATTGTTATATTTGCTTTCGACAACCAACTCTCTGTATAACTTTTCATGAGTGATGTACTTGGATGCTAATACCTAAACTGTATTCTTAAATTTATTCATCAAAATTTGGGTTATTGCTGATTAGGCACTATATGTAG
This sequence comes from Chelonoidis abingdonii, assembly GCF_003597395.2. Lineage (NCBI taxonomy): Eukaryota > Metazoa > Chordata > Testudines > Testudinidae > Chelonoidis > Chelonoidis abingdonii. The sequence goes on along the minus strand of NC_133769.1, from coordinate 52,857,121 downwards.
TTTATGACTTTAAAAACAAGCTGGATAATCTAAGCACTATACCCAGATGTATAGACACTCTTTTCTTAACCTGTGTGCTATATAATTTTTTAATATTAGCACTCATAAAATGTTTACATTTGATTGCAGGAGTATTGAAATGATGTTATCCTTACTGTATGTCTAAAGAACTGTACTTAGCATGCCCTGAATGAGGGTGTCATTCTAAACTGAACCTCACTTGGTAAGCAGAGGCTAAAGATGCCCATGCCTACTGAAGATGAGAGGCAGGTGTTCCTACCTGTTGATGTAGATTTGTTTAGAGGGTGCTGGAGGCCATTTGACCTTTCTCTCTCTTCAGTATTTGAATACAGAGCTGATTGCATTCATTTGAGCATCCTTGTTTCTGTTCAGTGACTACCAGAGCTGAAATCACTGATGAACAGTTCTAGGGGCCTTTTCCTTAGAGCTGGTAGTGGGACAGTGTGGTAGAAGGTTCCCTGCTACCCAGTGAAATCACTAAGATGTGGCTGCAGAAGTGGCAGTGGGTAGAGGCAAAGATAATGGCAGGAGTGGTGAGCAGTGGCAGAGACAACAATGAGCCAGTTGCAGAGGCAGCGGCAGCATTGGAGGTATTGCTTGACACCGCCTCCTTTCAGGGGTGGGAGGTGGGGCCACGTGAATGCATCTCTGAACTCTAGGTCTTTGATAAGGACAAGCAACTGTGAATGGGGTACAATAGATGGAAAAGGGAATGGTATGTTAAAGAGACATTCTTTCATTGGACGTTAATTCCACAAGTTGGGAAACTGAGGCACAGGACTCTGCCAACCTACTGTGGAGTGGGCATTTCCTTTATGGTTACATGCTTTTGAATAGTATCAGGCCACATCTACACTACGGGATAATATTGAATTAGCTAAAATCGGTTTTATAAAACTGATATAAATTCGATTTCATGCGGCCACACTAGGCACAGTAATTCAGCGTTGTGCGTCCATGGTCCGAGGCTAACATCGATTTCTGAAGCGTTGCATTGTGGGTAGCTCTTCCATAGCTATCACATCGATTTCTGAAGCAACGTATGCATTGTGGTAGTCTCTTGCCATAGCTATCCCACCGTAGTTCCCGCGTCTCCCCTGCCCTGGATTCTGGTGTTGAAAATCATTTTGTCGCGGTGAGGTTCTGTGCTAAGAAAAGTCGTCAGTCATTCTTCCTCTGGAAAAATCAGTCTGATAATCCTTACGTCCGTTTCCTGCTGTGCCGCGACCCTGCGCATTCTCTGGCAGCGCCATTGCCGGGCACCATAGTGTCGCCGAGCCCGTATAGCTTTTTTTTTTTTTTTCCGGCTGCACCATATGTGATGTTGAGGCCAAGAAGAGAGAGAGAGGACCACGCGATACTCCAGCGCTACACAGCAGCATTACCTTGCTTTGCAGATAACAGAGGAGTTACCTGTCGTTCTGTCTGTCACTGCCGGAGGAAAACTGGCAATGAAATGAACGGTTATGTTCTCTCATCCCCCTCTGTACTTGCCACGCTATCCATGAGTGCCCCTGGCTGAAATCGGCGGGGCGCAGCGCAGAAGCGAAATTGGGATTGCTCACTTGGGGACTTGAGTCCAACTCCCATCGCCTATGGTTTCAAAAATAGAGTCAGTTCCGCTAAGAATATAGGGGCAAGGTATTAGAAGGACCGGTGTATCAGAGCCAGCTGTTTCTTGTGTCAGTATTTCACAGGGGGTGCCCCTGCAACAACACCAATCCCTTGCTTCCGCCGTTTCCGTCCGCCCAAACCTTTTCACCTGGGATACCGTGGGCAGTGTCTGCAGTTGTGCATGTAAGTAATAAAGTAGAGCAGGATAAGAAACACTGGTTTTAGCGGACATAAATTGGGGAGGGAGCCTCCGCCGAGACGCGATGCAGTAGTCGCAGGACATTAAGCAGTAGGTTGAGGGGAGATGGCGTGAGGAGCGCCGGGAGCATTGATCTGCTGCCTATGACAGTCAGGCAATACCAGAATCTTTTCTTTACACAGGAAATGGAGGGGCTGAAGCCCCCAGTTCCTATATAATCTGGTTATTAGCCGTTCTTGGCCCTATTCTAACTGGGAGTAACCGAGGCAATGTTGGCCTCGCAGTGATACCATGTCAAACATGTGTGATATTCAATGAGGCGTGTACTAGTCCATATGCACCTGTTATCCACGGAGAAGGGGAGAAGGAAGAAGAGAGCGGCATACTGCTCTTTACTGCGCTGCAAGGCATCGGATCTACCAGCGGCATCAGTTACACATAGGGTGACATTGCGAATAGTGTCAAGAAATGATTCTTTCCTTTCTCGTTCACGTGGTGGTCTGTGTTTGGGAGAAAAGAAAACTGAAGGATGCTATCCCTGAACCACGCCATACACTCGTGTTGACCTGACATGGGCAGCTCAGCCCAAAATGCATAATACTTTTCAGCGGACTGACTTGGAGTAGGGATAGTCGAGTCCTCAGTACCCCCATCACATAGATGAGCGTCCATTAGTCTGGCTCTCCGTTACGCTTGTCACGCTAGCGACTGTGTATACCTGGATTCTTTTTCAACGGTATTCGTTGTGTCCTCTGACATGAGGAAGTGTAGACCAGGCCTCAGAGGGGTAGCCGTTTTAGTCTGAATCTGTAAAAGCAGCAAAGAGTCCTGCGGCACCTTATAGACTAACAGACGTATTGGAGCATGAGCTTTCATGGGTGAATACCCATGCATCTGATGAAGTGGGTATTCACCCATGAAAGCTCATGCTCCAATACGTCTGTTAATCTATAAGATGCCACAGGACTCTTTGCTGCTTTTGAATATGGTCGTAGTATTTTCCCAAATTAATGCTGGGTTTCCTTAACTTTTAAATAAAAGTTTTCTTTTGTTATAAACAGACTCAGGGCTTGTGAGTGGGGAAGTATTCCCTCTTACAGGTGCCCAGGGGTGGTGTTTAGTTTACCCCAATTAGTTGGTGGGGGATTGACCAGTTCTGTTTTGTACTGTAAAGAGGAACTCCTAGGTACTGAACCTGGCTCTTGTTGATGCTGACTGCTTCTGGCAGAAGGGTTACATTAATCTAGCTCTCTGACTTCAAATGACTTTTGGTATATTATGTAATGTGAAAATGCCTTTACAAACCTCCCTCAGAATAACCATCTCACTCAACAATTAGGAAGGAACTCATCCTGCTGCCCTTGAAAGCAAACTCCCAATGCTTAGAGGATGTAAGCAACCTGTATGAAGGCCCAGCAATCACTCATTGTCCTAGCCAAGGCTGTTTACAACCACGAAAGGTGTGTGAGTTGTGTGGAACAGAGAGAAGGCTTGATACTGTTTGGTTAGACTTGTCTCTACAAATCTGTAGAAGAGAGGACAGCTCCAGCAATGCTCACATTGCTTCATACAGCAGGGTCAAATATTCTTTGTACCCTTGCCTATCCCTTTGCTAAAGCAGGGGTGGCCAGTCAGTGGCTCTGAAGCCACATGCGGCTCTTCAGAAGTTAATATGCGGCTCCTTGTATAGGCACTGACTCCAGGGCTGGAGCTATAAGCGTCAACTTTCCAATGTGCCAAGAGGTGCTCACTGCTCAACTCCTGGCTCTGCCACAGGCCCTGCCCTCACTCCACCCCTTCCCACCCCCTCCCCTGAGCCTGCCATGCCCTTGCTCCTTCCCTGCCAGGGCCTCCTGCATGCCATGAAACAGCTGATCAGGAGGTCCGGGGAGAGAGGGAGAGGTTCTGATTGATTGGGCTGGGAGAGGTGGGAGGCTCTGGGAGTGGAAGGGAGGTTCTGATCAGGGCCGACCCGGGGGGGGGGGCAAGTGGAGCAATTTGCCCCAGATTCCAGGGGCCCCATGAGCCCTGGCCCGGCAGTGGTCCGGGTCTTCGGCAGAGCGGGGCCCTTGAGTACTGCCAAAGACGCAGAGCGATTGAAGGGGCCCCCCACTGCCGAAATGCCCCATGAACCCTGGCCCAGCGATAGTCCGAGTCTTCGACATAATTTCAGCGGCGGGGGATCCTTCAGTGCTGCCGAAGACGCAGAGTGACTGAAGGGCCCCCCGCTGGCAATGACCCCGACCACCGCCGGGTGAATACAAGTGCTGCAGCTCCCCTGCTTTGCTCCAGGCCCCCTGAATCCTCTGGGCGGCCCTGGTTCTGATGTGGGGGCTGCTGACATATTACTGTGGCTCTTTGGCAATGTACATTGGTAAATTCTGGCTTTTTCTCAGGCTCAGGTTGGCCACCCCTGTGCTAATGAATATCAGATATATTGTAAATTGCAGTGCTTTGCCGTTTATAAACCTGAGACATGCATTGAGAGGAATGAAAGCCATTCCTCTGAAGATTAATTTATGATGGTGCCTGTGGACATTTCCATTAATGAGTTCAAGCTTTACACTTTGATACTTGTAGATGAGCTGATATTTGAGTGATCATTTTACTTTACAGCTGGTCGAAAATGTTGTGACTGAACTTTTCTCTCTGAAAATGCAGTTTTGTTGAAATCACAACATTTTGATTCAACATTTTGATTTTGACAAAAATGTAGGCAGGAAAAAGTCAAAATGAGCCATTTCTACTTTCTTGTTTCAATGTCGAAATATTTGTATTTAATTTAGCATTTTGATTAGATGTTTATATCAGATTAAAATATTAACTTTAATATCTATTATGTAACATACATTATATTAACAATTTTTATATTGCTTCAACATTATCAAAACAACATGATTCAACAACTCTGAATTAGCAGCTCTGAATTAGAGCTGTTGAAACATTTTGCTGAATCAAGATGTTTTGGAATTTTTGATTCACAGGAAGTTTCAAAAATTTGGATATTTTTGTTCCTGTTTGGAATGAATACAATTTTCAAAATAAAATTCCAGTTTTCTGACCAGCTCTATTTCTTTTTTGGGGACTCTCACTAACATTTAATTTCAAGCCGGGGGCAGATGCATAAGACTAACAGACAGTCCATAATCAATTGCTTTTTGTTCTGTTAGCTCCAGTATATTGAGTTAGTTTTAAATAATAATAATAAAATCACAATCATTATCTTATATTTTCCTCTTTCAAAACTATGAAGTGTCACAAGAGAGACAAAATAAGAAAATGTAAGTTATCTGGACAATCTTCATTCTTTTATCTCTGTTTTTATGATCATAGGCCTGATTCTGCAAAACCCTTACTTCTGTGAATATTGTTTACACATACTAACTGTCAGAAATGGGCTACTCTCATTACCCCTTCAAAAGTTATTTTTCCTTCCTTGGTATCCTGCTTTCAATTGAATTGTCTCATTAGACTGACCTCACACTTGGTAAGGCAGCTCACATCTTTTCATGTATTTATACCCGCTCCTGTATTTTCAACTCCATGCATCTGATGAAATCGGTTCTACCCCATGAAAGCTTATACCCAAACAAATGTGTTAGTCTCTAAGGTGCCACAAGGATTCCTCATTGTTTTTGCTGATACAGACTAACACGGCTACCACTCTGAAACTTGTGTGTACGTGTGTATTTAGAAACTCCAGAAAAAAACTTTACATACTAAACCTTGTTGTTTCACTTGGATAAGAAACATACAAATTGACCACAATGCACCTTTAACCAGGAGGAATTTGGCTGGCTAGCAGAGTGAAGGGAACAGTGCTTTATGGCTGGGAGGGTACTGGGGGAGGGGGAGAGGTCATACTGTTGCAAAAGGGAACAAGGGGCCAGCATGGCAACACTGACTCATCCCCTGGAATGGGATGGGAGGAAGGATTTTAAAAGGGGCAGCCCTGTGCATGAAGCCCCTTTTTACACAGAGCAGGCTGAGGCAGCACCCACCGTCCCTCTCCTTTAGGTAGTGAAATACCAGGTTTGGTCAAGACTAGCTGGGGGCATTGCACTGGCTGCCCCTTTTTTAGTGGTGCTGTGAAGGAATTTTTCCTTTACAACCAGATTGACCTCGGTTCAATTGGGGTTTTCTCTCCTTTCCCATAGCAGGTTCAGGAAGGGCTCTGTTCATGTGTGGCAGGAAGGGTGGCAGGCTATATGTCACAACTTGTCATATAAGTGTGGGGTGGATGTCCAGTGTAGGTACTGCATAGGAAAGGTATACAGTGACTGGATAAACAGTTTGGAAAAGGACTTAAAAGGGTGTTGGTTAAAGGAACAAAGGGGTCAGGGGAAAGTTGGGGACTCCTATCATTGGTCCACCAGGGAGCCATAATTATAGTTCACCTTAACCATCCTATGGGTGTGTATGGATGGTAAGGTCCCAGCAATGGATTTGCTGGAAGGAAAAAGAGGTGGAGCTGGTGGAAGCCCCCCAAATAATTATGGAATAAACATGGGGTTACCTGCACTGGACAGTTTTATCTGCTGGGTAGTCCCAGACGTCTAATAATGAAGTTGTGGCCTGATTAAAACCATATCAAGTGTCTCCTGTTCTTCTTTCGGTATAGCTGGACAATACGCTTTTGATGTATTTTCTTTTAATGTAGTAAGGAAAACAGTATGGGAGGCAGGCTATAATCAGAGCTGATTAAAGAAACCTCAGATGTCGGGAATCCATAGCTCTGTTAAGAAAAGAAGAATATTAAGTAGCCTTTGAGTAGCATTGGGATGTGACATTTTTACAAGGAACTCATCTGGAAGAAAATGAAACACTGATACTCAGAAGAGACTGAGAAAAATGCAGCTATTATGCTTTCATATATTTGAAAAGCCAGTGATGTGTTATTCTTATCCACAAAAAAGTATCCTTCAGTATAACCAAATCCTAGCAGAATAGAGAGGGTAGATATATTTTGATAGCACTGTCTTCTCAATACTTCTCTCATTATTTTAAATAGCATTTATCATTTCTAGGGCCTCTCTTCTAATCTCATTGGAAATTTAACTGAGATTCTGACAGCAGAAAAAAGATATACAAGTGTTCATGGGAGGAGATAAGAACCCAGTAATAGATCTGTTAGTGAACAATTCCTGCATACTGAGTAATTCCCACAGGTTGGGGGGTGAACAATAATATGTTAAATGTTTTGTGGAAGAAAGACCTTCACAATATTTAAAAACATTCCCACCTGGAAGAATAGGAGTTTCACAACTGCCTGGATCATCCGCTCCTGCAGTAAAACCCACATTAGTGAGCTCTGGAGGAAGAAATCTCCATTTGAATGCCCTCAAAGAGCTCCTCACCAATCTTTTCATTGGGGGCTGGGTGTCATGCAGCTCTGGAGTAGGCCATTGGACTCTTCTCCAAAACTGGCAGATCTATAGGTTCTTATGGCCATTTATGCAGAGGATCTAGCCTCTCTCAGCAATTTGGGAGTTTATGTTCATAGGGACTTCTCCTGGCCACAGCTGCTCAGGGTTTCCAGGAGGCAGGCTGGAGCACTGCATTAGGCTTCAGAATGAAGCTAGTGAGAGGGATGTGGAATCTGTGGCAAAGAGGACTTAGAAGGTAGACTCAGCAATCTGTACTAGAAACCGTAGGAGCAGCCCTACTGAACAGTATTGCAAAAGAGACTGGCAGACAAGATGGAGGTACATGTAATGCAGTTCACATATCTAACAAGCACTGTGCATCTCAGCATCCTCCATTACATCGACCTAAGTCATATGGAGCTTTACCGCATATAGTCAGCTACACAGGATGCCCTGTAAAAAAACAAAAACAAAAACAAAAAAACCCCTTGCTATGAGTGTGGAAAGGGAAGACATGTTGCTGGAGCCTAGAAAGCATCACAGTTAGCATTCCTGAAATCAGTTACATGAATCCTTGGCTCTGATTCTTACTTGTGCTGATGTAAATTAGGAATCACTGCACTAAAGTCAGTGGAGCTACACTGGTGTGAAACCTATGTAAGTGAGTGGAGAATCAGGCCCATTGTCCAAAGTGTTACTGTCCTGAGAGAAGATAATTGCAGATCAACTCACTCTCTTAATAAATTCATTTGCTCAGTTGACATTTGGATCCCTGGAGGAAAGCTACCATCTACTGAACTGAGTCTAGATATGGGCTCAGCTGTTTTAATTATCGCTGTATCTACTTACTTGCAATGATTTCAAAAGGAACCACTTCGTGAACCTAAACTATATTTGGTGATTTAACTGAAGAATACAGTCCCTATGCCTACTTACCTCAGTGAACTGAGGATACTTGAAATGTGTCAGCTTTGAGTCCTCTATAGTGGGGAAACTGGCACCCCAATGCAGAGAATGAACCCTTTTACTTCTGTGAGCCTACCAAGTTGTTAATGGCTGTATTTCTTCCCTACCTGCACTCTACTTGGTTCATCCTATCTCCACTGTGACAGATTGCAGTGTCTGATGCACTGGGCTGTGAAACCGGATTTGTTCTCAAAATGAAACTCCAAAGTAATTTGGCCCCCATACAGTGGAAATTTACACATTTGACTTTGCCTGTGAAGAAAGTCTTGACCCAGGAGCTATAAAGCAAGATAAAAATAAATGCTACACAGATGCATGCTATAATGCCTTGTATCCAGAGTTTCAGCATGTTTTACTGGTCAGAGTTTGTAAACCTGAATTTGTTTAAAAAAAATAATAAGAAAAGGGCAATCTAAGGCTAGTGACCCACCATCCTCAAATTGCAGAACCCAAAAATCATTCTACGGATGTCACCCGATGGGAAGACTGGAGTGCTAGAATTCTTGCACTCACATATCAGGAACCTAGGGCAAGAGAGGGTAGGAGCTGAGGAGACCAGCAATAGGAGCACAAATTCTACATGCCATGGAGCCCATCTCCACAAGGGCTCCTAGCACACTCATGGCAAGGGAGGAACCACAAGTGAGAGGACCTACTTCTAAGTGGATCATCTTGACTTTCCTCCTTCCCTCACCCCAGCGAAGCGGAATGGTAGGGGAAAGGAAAGCAAGCCAAAACTGGGAAAGAAAAGGTTAAAGAATATTTAGATAAATTAGATGTATGCAAGTTGGCAGGGCCTGATGAAATTCATCCTAGGATACTTAAGAAACTAGGTGAAGCATTCTCAGACCCATTAGCAAGTATCAGAACTTGTGAGAGACTGGTGAAGTCCCCAGAGGAATGGAGAAGGGCAAACATAGTTTCATTCTTCTGAAAGGGGAACAAAGAGGATACCTAGAAAGATACTAGAACAAAGGATTCAACAATCCATTTGGAAGCATCTAGATAATAATAGAATTATAAGGAACAGTCAGCAAGGATTTGCTAAGAACAAAGCATGCCAAACCAACCTAATTTCCTTCTTTGACAGGGTTTCTGGCCTAGTGGATGGGGGGAAGCAATAGTCATGCTATATCTTGATTTTAGTAAGGCTTTTGACACAGTCCCACATGACATACTCATAAGCGAATAAGGGAGGTGAGGTCTAGATGAAATTACTGTAAAGTGGGTACACTTACAAACCTCCAGTGCAGGGGAATCCACAACCTCCCTTGGAAGTCTGTTTCAGAGCTTAATTACGCTTATAATTAGACATCTTTCCGCATATCTAACCTCATATCTGACTTAAAGAGTAGTTATCAATGGTTTGCTGCCCTACTAGGAGGGCGTAACTAGTGAGGTCCAGCCAGGGTCATTCCTGGGTTCAGTACTATTCATTATTTTCATTAGTGACTTGGGTAATAGAGTAGATAATATGCTTATAAAATTTTCAGATGACATTAAGCTGGGATGGGATGCAAGCATTTTGGAGGACAGGATTAGAAGTCAGAATGACCTTGACAGATTGACATTCAATATAGACAAGTGTAAAGTATCAGAGGGGTAGCCGTGTTAGTCTGGATATGAAGGAGCAGAGAATCTGTGGCACTTTGACTAACAGCGTTTGGAGCGTGAGTTTGTGGGTGATACCCATCGCAGGACGCTGATAAGTGGAAAGTTTCAGGGGCAGGATATACTATATGCTAGCAAGCAAGTAGAATGACAGGGTTTAGTTCAATCAGGGAGGCATTGAGGCCCTGTTCTAGCAGTAGAGGTTGAAACCAGGGCGGAGAAACTGGATTGTCTGTAGTGGCAGCCATTCCAGTCGTTTGTATAGTCAGAGCTGATGGCTGTAAATTTTGCAGATGAAACTGACGCTCAGCAGTTTCTCATTGAAGTCTGGTCTGAAGTTTTTGACTGCAGGATGCCACCTTAAGGTTGCTGTAGTGTGGGCCAGTGAGGTGAAGTGCTCTCCTAAGTTTTTGTATATTGCATTTCCTGATATTTGATTATGTGTCCATTTATCCTTTTCCGTAGTGACTGTCCAGTTTGGCCGATTTTAATAGCAGCGGGCATTGCTGGATTATGATGGAGTATCTTCATTGGTGGATGTGCAGCGTGATGAACCAGGGATGCGTGTGGCTGATCTGGTTATCCTGTGCATGGTGTCAGCTGTTGGTGTAGATATGTGAGCAGAGTTGGCATCGAGGTTTGTTGCATGATTGTTCCTGAGCTAGAGTTACTATAGGTGTGAGTGTTGCAAGTTGCTCGGTGCGAATAGTTTTCAGGTTGCAGGTTGTCTGTGGGCAAGGATTGAGCCTGCCACCAAGACCTGGTAGAAAGTTTGGATCATTGTCCGGATGATTGTAGATCCACTGATATGGTTGGAGGGGTGGTTTTAGCTGGGTGGTATTGCAATGGCCAGTGGAGTCCTGTTGGTTTCTTTCTTGGGTTTGTCTTGCAGTAGGAGGCTTCTGGGTACACGTCTGGCTCTGTTGATCTGTTTCCTAATTTCCTCGTGCAGGTATTGTAGTGTAAAGTACTTCATTGAGGAAGGTAAAATCAAATGCACAACTACAAAATGGAGAATAACTGGGTAGGTGGTAGTACTGCTGTAAAGGTTCTGGTATTATAGTGGATTACAAATTGAATATGAGTCAGCAGTGTGATGCGGTTGCGCAGAAGGCTAATATAATTCCAGGGTGTATTTACAAGAATGTTGTATGTAAGACATAGGAGGTAATTGTCCTGCTCTACTCAGCACTGGTGAGGCCTCAGCTAGAGTACTGTGGCCAGTTCTGGGTACCACACTCTAGGAAAGATGTGGACAAATTGGAGAGAGTCCAAAGGAGAGCAGCATAAATGATAAAAGGTTTAGAAAACCTGACGTATGAGGAAAGGTTACAAAAACTGGGTATGCTCAGTCTTGAGAAAAGAAAACTGAGGGAGGATCTGATAACAGTCATCAAATATGTTAAAGGCTGTTATAAGAAGGACTGCGATCAGTTGTTCTCCATGTTCATTGAAGGTAGGAAAAGAAGTAATGGGCGTAATCTGCAGCAAGGGTGATTAGGTTAGAAATGAGGAAAAATGTCTAACTATAAGGGTAATTAAGCTCTGAAATAGGTTTCCAAGGGATATTGTGGATTCCCCTGCACTGAAGGTTTGTAAGAACAGGTGGGACAAACACCGGTCAGGGGTGGCCTAGGTTTACTTGATCCTGCCTCAGTGCAGGAGGCTGGACTTGATGACTTCTGGAAGTCCCTTCTAACCCTACATTTCTATGATTCTATATAGGAGATCAGGCTTCTGGTTTTAAAATCTGTGAAATGGGGATAATAGTACTTCCTGGTCCCTACCTCACAAGGGTTATGTGATATGCTTTGATACTACAGTACGGAGAGCCATATAAGTACCATAGATAGAAAAAGAGGGATTGGCTAAGCTTCTGATGCAAGACAAAAGAGATGAAATTCAAAAATAGAAATCTATTTATGAGAATCCATTTGGAGAGCAACATAACAGTGCCTAGAAGGATGAAATGGTGTCACAACAGCTTAGTCCAATCATTGTTCAATAAAACACCTTGATTTTGAATACATGTAAGTGAATACATACAAATGTAGCAACATACCTAGATATGGTTAAGAAGACTGCCATTGAAAATGCCAATAGGTACAAGAGGGAAATCCTGGCCTCATAGAAATCCTGGCCTCATAGAAGTCAATAATTGGAGAATTAATCTGAAATCAAACTTCCAGTGACTTCAGTGGGGCCAGGATTTTACTCAGAATGTTTTAAATCTTCCCTGATCTCTTAATCTATAACTAAGATAACAGGGGCAGTGTAGCAGACACAGATAACAACACTGAAAGGTTTTTTTCATTAGCTTGTATCGATGACCAACAAAAACTGGACCTGGAGACCTGAAGTTACCTTTACTGAAATGTGTGAAACACATCAAATCCTCGACTATTGATAAAGCCCCCAGCCTGAGGCTTTTAGTGGAATTTTACAATCCAGTTCACAGTTTACTTTTCCTTATGTTGTAAAAGGTATCCCAGGGAGATTACAAAATAGGTTAAAAACTATGTTTGTAACTGTGCTTTGAGCATGATTACTCAACAATGAAACCAAGTGTTTCCTGAATGAGTGCAAAAGGCCTGAAGAACTGAGTCTATTATTACTATATTCATGACCAATAGGCTGATATACATTTTGTTTTGGATTAGAAAGAAAAAGGAACAAGCTAAAACCATCACACTCTGTCATGTTTTTAAGTCTATTATGTACATAATAGAAGCACTGCTGTGACTTATCACTTAGTGGGAATTTGATTCCTTATTTTTAGAACAAAGAATAAATATTCATTTTATATCTAGGTTGCAACATAACTAGACTTGGAAATTCAGACAAACTTATGATCTTTTTTATTTGTTTACTGTGCTGGTAAAGCAGGGTGAGAGCTCAGTGGCTTGAGCATTGGCCTGTCAAACCCAAAGTTGTGAGTTCAATCCTTAAGGGGGCCATTTAAGGAAGAGGGGTAAAAATCCATCTGGGGGTTGGTCCTGCTTTGAGCAGGCAATTGTACTTGAGGTCCCTTCCAACCCTGGTATTCTAAGTGCTCTAGGCACAAGTCCATTTGCTCCAATTTTTGTCTCTTGGTCTGGACAATTCTTAGACCTTTGTTGTTTAGAGCTGATTTTAGTTGGAGTCAAGAGTGTTGAGCACCATCCAAGAAGTGCTTATCACTTTTCAGGATCAGGAGCCAGCTTTAGATTAGTCTCACACATCCTGCCTTAGAATTTGTGTGTGTGTGTGTGCAGGGGAGTGGGTGTTAATAGTTTTCAAGTGACACATCTTTCTGTCTCCCTTTTAGATTTAAAAATAAGTGAAATAAATTAGGCTTTTTGTCACAACCCAATGGCCCCCTCTCCTTAGGGAGTTCCCCAGGAAGGTAGATCAGCACTGTATAATTGTTAATGCTGTTGCAAGCATTGCAAAGCATTTTGGGGAGGGTTAAAGGCTTGTGAGTGGAGAGTGGAAGGTTTCTTTGTAGGTCATAAGAGGCCGAAAAGGGGGGAGGAGAGAGAAGAAAAAGAAAAGAACAGAGACCAAGTTAACTCAACACTGCAATTAACAAGCTCAGTCCAAAGATAAGAGAACTCCAGCCCAAGGCCAGCTGCTACCCACCAAGACAGAAGGAGAGGAGTCCAACCCCCCTCCCCCACCGACCAGCTGTGAGAAAAGAAGAACTAAGTGAGATACAGAGCTGCAAAGGTAACAGCAAGAACAGTGAAGGCCAAGACAGAAAATAAAACAGTCTCCAGAGCCGGGCTCTTTTGGAAAAGGAAAAGATACCATAGCAAGCCTGTTTGGACTAGTACAAAGAGCACCAGGAACAGAGGGCCCTGGATGAAACCACCCCCAAAGAAGCCCAGGATTTAAAAGCCTCTTGAGAACTTGAGCAACTTGAAGAGCACAGCAGATTCTTGGATGCCCTAGCCCCAGGACAGCACTCCTGTCCATCCTTCCCCCCATCTTCTTCTGACGTTATATCCGGACTTGGCCAGTCTGGGTAGTGTTGGTGTGAGTATGAAAGTGGATTAGGGCCTGGGGGCATTAATGCTTTCTTCCTTCATCTGAGTGCCATGGGGAACACCCATCACTTTCCACTGTTATTTTATTATTTTATTAATAAAGCTTTAAAATCTAGACACTTCATTCATTTCATCATCTCCTTCCCAAATGGTCCTGTGGCATCAGCCTGATCAACTGATGCTCCGGGCAGATTGGTAACAAAACTCTGTCACATTATTCCTTCTTGTTTGCACTACAGCTGCTTAAGTCTTCTCCTTAAAGATTCAACCATTTTCCATATTTTCTATGTGAAAGTTATGGGGCACAGATAAAGAAGCATAATAAAACTTGTGTGGCATAAAGTGAAATCTGTAACTTCTGTGCCATATATCAAACTGTTCAAATCAGCTTATATTGTAGATATCTTTTAGTCTTAAATATGACATATATACCATAAGCCAATTTAATGTGTGCAAGATCTGAAAATTACAGTCAGTTTGGGAAGTAGATGGATCTTTTCATTTTTTTGAGACTATTGTATTCTAATGGAAGATAAGTTTCTGTTATGATCCATAGTATCCTAATTCTGTGGGTTGGTTGACTTTCCTATATTCTGGGCTAGACTGAGAATTTATATCTTGCTCTGCAAAAGGGGGACATGCAGCTAAGCCCCACTCCTCAGGAGCAACCCAGCAAATAAATTTTCCCTCAGTTATATTCCTTTCCTGACCCCTCCCTTGCTACAGTGGAGAGTAATCTAGTCCACCTGTTACCAGGTTCAGATTACTTCCAGCAAGGCTCTGCCCACCCCTCCAGCCCCCTGCACAGGAGGAAGCAGCAGGCCTGCTCACCCAGCTTTCACAACTGTAGTCAAAATGTGGGGAGGCTGCACAATGGAGTTGGAGGGGGCATCTCACTCCTCTTTTTACCCCTGCTTGTCTGTGTTAGGACCATCCACAATCTGCGTCTTTTCTAGGAACCAATGGGTAATGAATGGTATTCTTTAGGGGGAAAATGCGAAGAAGTAATATGTGTTGGTCATGACTCATTTTCCCTGAATCATCCTCAGAATAAAAGCTACTTACTTGATTCTGGATGAATGTTGTAAAGGCAAGTTTTATAGACATATATCAGTGCTGGAAGGGAGTTACCAGGTATTTACAGTCATGCAGTATAGAGATACAGTTAAAAGTTACCTGCTGTATTGTATGTGAAATCAATAGGGCTATTTTCAGTGTCCCTTCTTGCCTTTCTCCATGTTTGTATAGGAGCATTAATCGTTGCTAGTGCTACAATTCTGAAACTCTGACAAGAGCTGCACCCTATGGAAAAGTCCTATAGAATTAAATAGACAATGATCAACTTTACAGACATTTGTAACCAACCTGTGGAATTCTAGAGTGGGGTTATAATTCTCTATTTAATAGTAAAGGATTTTAGAATAATGTCTATAGAACTCTATTTATCTTTTATGTAACCTCTATTGGTTTCATCCCTAATAAAATCCTATAGGACTTCACAATCCTTCTCAATGTCAGAAAGATCACAGACACAGCGAATGGGACAAACGTCGTAATAGTAATAATAGCGTTCAATTAAATATTTGCACTGCAGTATCATCTAGAAGCCTCAGTCAGGACTGAGGTCCCATTTAGACCGGTAATGTACAAACATAAAGAAATTCATGGGGAGAAATAATGGTCACACTGAAGTCAATGGCAAAATTCCGATTGCCATTGACTTCAGTAGGACCAGGATTTTACCTGTGGCCTCAATCACAAAGGTTTATAATCTGATTTAATTTACAGTCTAATCTTTACACCTATGCAGAGCCCCATTGTAGCACATAGGTCTTCCCAGAGAGATTAAACCCAGGATTGGGGCCTACAACAAGACCGAACAAGTTCATAAAAGAGCCTGGTTCATAAAAGCACTTAAACACAAGCTTAAATCCACCTCTTTTTAAGACAGCACATAAGTATGTGGTTAATTTAAAGCCTATGCTTAAATCCTGTTCAGTTCATTTTACCTTACTCTTAAGTACCATCCTGAAAGGGGATACTTTCCTGTATTGAAGCCTGCAGGAGGAATTATGTGAGAGAAGACTCAAGAGACCCAGCTACAGGAATATGTGGCTATCAAAAATTTAATTTAATTTAATTTTAATGTTAAGTTATAAACAAGCAAATAAATTAACTAGATAGCTGCAATCTCCACTGGCCTGCTGCGTATCCAGTATCATACACAGTGATGATCTTGCTCTTATTAAAAAAAGTCAACTTGTTAATAGAAATAATAATACTGAGCACTTACGTAGCACTTTTAATCCTCAAAGCACTTTCATTAACATTAACTCATTAATTAAATTAATTAAAAAGAAATGTGCTCTTTGAAAATATAATGAAATGTAGCCCTTATCGTTTTGGCATAATATATTTCATAACTTGAGTTTTATAGCTTGTTAAAATTGCTCAGTTGAGAGAGCAATTGTTCCCATGATGCCAGTTGCTTCATAGTTAAAGATGAAGCTAGCTCTCCACTACAAGCCTGATTTTTATTCACCCCATGCCTCATTTCTCTAAAAAAGAAACTGATTTTTCTAAAGTTTTGCATCTCGCATTGCTTCCTAGAAAACAGTTTTCCTGGGAAGTTTGGTAAAAATTAGAAAAAACATAGTAAAAAGTGACAGAATGAATTCCTGGCTCCATGGAAGTCAATGGGAGTTTTGCTGCTGACTGCAGCGAAGCCAGGATTTCATCCCTGGTGCTGAAAAATGTAGTTGTCATTTACTTCTTCAACTGATTGTAATGGTTTTTTGTTTCACCATATCTGTGAACTGACATGGCCTGTAACCTCCAATTATTTTTTGTAGGCCTTTCTGAGAAGTGCAGATTAATATTTTGAGAAGGCTAGTGGGGATGATGCTGAGTAAAATAATATCAAGATTTTTTTCTAAGAGTATAAAAAGCAATGTAAAAATAAAAGCTGACCTTCTGACTCCAGTTATTGGGCTTAGTCAGAGGTTGGGTGTTAGCAGGAAGGTAGGAGATCAGGGGAAAATGTGGAGAGGCAGGAGCCTCAGAAGGATTTTGGAAAGGGGGCTCAGAAAGACATGGACTGGTATAGAGATCTCGGAGCACATGAGGGGTGGCATGAAGCCATGCTACCTAGTTTTGGCATGAGGAAGGAACACATGGACTGGAAATTGGTGGGACATGGAGGAAGGAATCAAAAATCACATGGGCATTTTGGTGTCCTAAACTGGATCCCACACAGTGGGACATCCAGAATTAGAGGCCGCTTTTGAAAATGTTGCTGTGTTGTAGTTTCTTTCTCCATTTATTACAGATTTTTGAATCTGATTCTACCTAGAGACACAGACTTCAAAATAACTTTACTCCAGGCTGCTTAGTTTTCATACCAAACATTTTATTTGTGAAAGCAGAAGCCAATTCTTTCTGCTGTTTTTGTTACTCCAAAAATATTATGTACAACGGTGATGGTTTTAGTAATTATTTTAATTGCTTTATATCCACTGAGATCACATTTATCATGCTGATTGTGCTTGTGTGTCTACCTAACTGTAAGTACTGCTATAAGAGCTCTGTTGTAATTTTAACATTACTTAATGTCCACTTATGAAAAGTCACAGTTTCAATGCAAGAATTGTAAGGTTTCTGATGTATATTGGATTGAGGTAAATTTTTCTGTAGCTAACACAATTTGCCTCTCTTCTTCCAAGCTAAGTCAACACCTACACAAACACTGCCTCTTACCAATTATTGCAGTGGTACCCTTTCTCTGTGATGACAAAAGAGGAGCAAAGGTACTGAGCAATTGAATGAGACTGGATAAGCAGGTATCCATTGGTAAAAATTTGAGGATCAGCTCTACATATTAGAGGCCAGATTCATGTAATAGAATCATAGAATATCAGGTGTAACTCTTCTGCCCCTCTGAGTTGGCAGCAACAAGGGCCAGGTTTGGCATCCGGGGGTTCCATTTCAATAACACAATCCAAAACCGGCTCGAGCCCCCACCCAGTGACCTGGGACAATTACATACCACCCCCCCGGGCGCCTCTAGGAGGCAATACTTCCACACTCGCAAGCACGGAGTCTGAGTGTAGCAAAATCCTTTTAATAAAGGAGGGAACCAATGTGGCATCATGTTGGAGAAACACCACAAACAGGATTATAAGACAAACCATAAGCAAAAACGCACCTCCAAGTACATTTGGCAATGTCCTTTCCCCCTTAGGGTCTTAAGTCCAATCACCCCGAAGTCCAACAACCCGAAAGTCTCTGGTCAGTGCCACCCCAGAGTTCAAAAGTTTATCTGCAGAGTTTTACCCCCCTGCCTGGGTGGAAATGGGGGCGGCACACACACACACAGGGTGTTAAGGGGCACCTTATATGGGCCAGGGCCAACTGCTCTGCCTCTCCATGGAGTTCTGCTGCAGCCTTCACCACGACCAGCTCCACTACGCCCACTGTGCCACTCCTCCAGCCGACCCGTGAGCCATGCCAGCCATCCCCGCAAACTGCTCCACACCGCTCACTGTTCCATGGGCTGCTCCAACATGCTGCAAACTGCTCCGCTCTGCCAGCTGCTTAGTGATAGATCTTCAGGCTCCCGCACTAGTTAACACAGCACTCAGTGATCTCAGCTCAGTAAGCTTAGCTATTTTAGTGATTTTAGCTTGTAGTAGGGGAGCCCTGCGCCATTGGCCCAATGTGAATTCAGCTCAGCAGCCTCTAGAGGACTCCTAATGGAATCAAAATTAGCTCTACTCTTCAACAGTGGAGAGAAGAGGATGTGCAATTGGTGTTCCAAGCCCTCAAAAGGGGCCCTGTAAGGAGGCGCCCTGGCTCTCCGCCGCACCTGAGGGAGAAGAGCCAGAGCAGGCACCTCCATGGGCGGAGCCAGTACCGCCTGTTCCCGCCCCCTGGAAGTCAAGGGGTGAGACAGGAAGTATAAAAGCCCAGCCTCAGAGCTCAGTTGGAGGCCGTCCGCCAAAGAGGACAGATGCGGAGGCCCGAGCTCCCGCTGGGCCCAGCCTGCCCCGTGTGCGCTACCCCGAGGAGCGCTGGCCGGACCTACCTCGGGCCCAGTATCCAGTGGAGTGCTGGCCGGACCTGCCCCGTGCCAGGTATCCTGAGGACCCTCAGCCTGAACTACCCTGCGCCCGCTGGCCGGAGGAGCCGCCAGAGCCTGCTCTCCCCCAGTTCTCCGAGGAACCTATGGTCTGGGACCCACCAGACTGCACCGACGGAGGACAGGTACCAGGGGAGGGGGAAGTTGGAAGTAGCTCGGGGACGGCTGACTACAGTCAGGCCACAGAAGGCCCGAGCCTATGGCCGTGTGTATCGGCCAGGATCCCCACTGACCACCCTGTCAGTGTGTTTCAGTTGGGAGCCCTACTGATCACCCTGTCAGTGTGTTTCGGTCCGGATCCCCACTGACCGCCTTAGCGGCGACTGCCGCTACCAGGGCCCCGGGCTGGAATGCAGAGGAGTGGGTGGGCCTGCGTTCCCCCTGCCACCCGTAACCGGGTGGCAGAATTCCCCCTTCACCCCAAACGCCTGAGCTGTGTTACAGATTGTTTGGTGCCCCGCCCTGCTTAAGGGCCAGGGCCTCTAGACTTTGCTTGCTCAGCCCTGTGACCAGGAGCTGAGCCTGAATTGTTTGTTGCCCGCCCGGCCTAAGGACCAGGGCCCATAGACCTCATTTGCTCAACCCTTGAGTACAGGACCGGCGCGGAGCCTGTCCCGCTGCCTAGAAGGAGGCGCCCTGGCTCCCCGCCGCACCTGAGGGGAACAAGGCCCGAACCGACGGGCTTACAGGCCCATACCATCAGGTACACACACCAGTCCCCAGCCTCTCTCATTTCAGTGGGTTTTGGCGCCCATGTTCCTTGTCTAGCAAGTGCTATTTCATTAATATTGAGACATCTCTGTGATAAAGCAGTCTCATAGTTCCTCATTCACATAATCAGGGTGACAACACTTTATTCCTCCTGCCCCAATAACAGAGAAATTGGGGATCCCAGAGTTGTCAAAATAACCATCCCAGGCTGCCGTGGGCTATGCTAGATGGGGTGGGTGTGCCAATGCAGATACCTAAAATTCCTTTCCACGCTCCCCATAATTCACCACCAGATGTCACGGTAGAGCTCATCCTGACTCTGCTTACACAGGGTTGGAAGGGACCTCAGGAGGTCATCTAGTCCAACTCCCTGCTCAAAGCAGGACCAATTCCCAACTAAATCATCCCAGCCAGGACTTCATCAAGCCTGACCTTAAAAACCTCTAAGGAAGGAGATTCCACCACCTCCCTAGGTAACCCATTCCAGTGCTTCACCACCCTCCTAGTGAAAAAGTTTCTCCTCATATCCAACCTAAACCTCCCCCACTGCAACTTGAGACCATTGCTTCTTGTTCTGTGATCTGGTACCACTGAGAACAGTCTAGATCCATCCTCTTTGAAACCCCCTTTCAGGTAGTTGAAAGCAGCTATCAAATCCCCCTTCATTCTTCTCTTCTGCAGACTAAACAATCCCAGTTCCCTCAGCCTCTCCTCATAAGTCGTGCTCCAGCCCCCTAATCATTTTTGTTGCCCGTCGCTGGACTCTTTCCAATTTTTTATTACTATGGATTGTTGGCTTATTCGTGCAGTGGAAAAAAAATTCCTCAAGTGAAAAACAAAAAAAACTGATTAGGCTCTCGCAGTTCTATCTATGGGCCCTTGACATTGGGAAGTCCTCTACAAAGGAGGTGCATAGTCCAAGTTACTGGTAGCTCCCATCCTCTGCTCTGCCTGGGTCAGGAAATGGCAAGTGCGGCTGAAAAAGTAGGTTGAGTCATTCCAGTGGGTGCTACTCACCCAGGGTGGGAGATGTACTGATTCATTGGCAGGACTCCTACGGAACTTGAGGCAGATTCTGAAGCTCTCCCCCAGTGGAACCCCATTGATTAGTGACAGAACTGCTGCTGCCTACCTTCTCCAGGATGAGTCATTCCCCACCAAGAGCAGCTGCTCACAGAGGGATGCAATTTGCACGAACACTGCACCCAAGGGGGTGAATCTGCCCCAGTTCAGCAAAACAGACAGCTTAATAAAGTAACCGTGTTTCCCTTCTGTCATTTTGCTATTTTGTGCAGCATATATAAATCGAATTGCTTTATTTTAACAAGGGGACCTGACTTCAGTCCATCTTTTTGCCAGTTTGATATAGGATTTTAGATGAAATGCTAATTTCTAAGATAACATTTTTTTTTTTAATTTCTGGGAAAGGTAATAGTTTTGAAAATGTCTCATGCAAAAGCCCTTTGCCTGTGCCTCTCAGTTAAGCAATATTTTTTGACATACTTGAACCTGTGCCATAATAATTTCTGACA
The DNA here is from genome assembly GCF_003597395.2 of Chelonoidis abingdonii. Taxonomy (NCBI): domain Eukaryota; kingdom Metazoa; phylum Chordata; order Testudines; family Testudinidae; genus Chelonoidis; species Chelonoidis abingdonii. Next base: position 52,835,936 of record NC_133769.1, on the reverse strand, counting down.
AAAATGAGTGCATTTTATCCAGGGCAACTTGGAATGCTGACACTGCTAAACATTTAAAGGAAAATGTCAGTGATGTATTAGAATCTTAGGGAGCTAAATAAATATCTGCCAAATAAGAATATGTATATTAAAAAGGAACTTCCAAAAGAGACTTTTAGAAAAGGCTGTTATTATTTCAGTACCTTTTATTCAGAGAATAAAATAAATAGTTTCTCTCACTCACTGGAGGCTTCAGTCTCATTGATGCCGAATTGTACTTCCATGAAGCTTGGCATTCTGCTGTAAACAGAATAAGACTGAAAAAATGTATATCCTATTAGAGGCTTTTGGAAAAATCAGACTATTTCAAAGGTGTTTTAAGGTCAATTCTGTCCATTAAAGAGCTTTTAGATAATGCAACAAAGTGTTTATCAAATGTTAAATTAATCAAAATATTTAAAATATAATAGTAGAATTGTCTTTAAGACAGCTTCTCAATGGCTTTTAATAGGACATGAATTTTCATAGTCTTCATTTGCTTTATGAGGCTATCAAACTAGAAGCCTCCTGATTGATTAACTGCTATTTTATTAAAATCCACTTTTTTTATGATTGGAGTCCCTTTATTTTGTGAATAAGGGCTTGCTCACATGAGTAGGGATGGAAGAAACATCATAGAGTGGCCACCTATGTTTCAAGGAAATGATGTACAAGGAAATCTATGTTTCAAAGAAATCTAGGACCTGTATTATGCAGGAAGTCAAACTAGATGATTAAAATGATCTCCAGCTCTTAAAATCTATGAATCTATGAACTCACTCTATGAAAGACACAGAACACAGCTTTGTTTGATTTGTAATACAGGGCATGATTATTGCTGAAATAACAAAATGCATCCCGTATTGACTTGATCCACTATATTAGTCACCAGAGGATTGTCCATAAAACGAAACACACCCCTTAAAGTAGGGGATAGTTGATCACCCTAATTCTTGATTTTCTTTGTGCTTAGACGTAGTGTTTATAGTCCTGTTGCACTGAAATCACTGGGAGATCTGGAATTGACTTTCAAAAGTTCCAAGAGTGAATTCTGAGCCCATTAAATTTCAGCCTTATAGTAATATTGGTAATGCCAATAATTTTTCTACTGGAAGCAGACTTAACAGAAAACTACTTAGTTTGTTTTGTCCAGCATTCTGAAATTTTGATGTGCAGATACATTTCTCACTGTAACGGGGCTGTGAAATGTATTTAAAAATTAAAGTTGTTTTTAATTACTGGTTCTGTAATAACAGTAGTCAGGGTGAAGGTATACCATGTGTGATGCATGGCTAGAAAGGGTTAAACATTCTGCAAATAAGTTACCCACAGAAGACATGTGGGGAGATAATGTTTGTGTTTTTGTGTATTTACATATGTATGATATGAGTAGGGTGGATAATGTAATCAACAGTCCCTGTCTATGCTGTATTCTGATAATTCAGAGGTCAAAAGAACATCCTATCATGTAAATGAATTGTAAACAAGGGATATCTCAGTATTCATTCCTCTGTGAAATGTGCTGTGAATGGTAGAGGAAAAAGCAAATTCCGTATGTTAATTTGTATAGCTAAGTACCAGTGATGGACCTCCTTCAAAGTCATCCTAATTTCCTTTTGTTCCCTGAGGAATTCCAACTTGTCGAAAAGACATGAAATTATATAAAAGATCCTTGGGTCCTGATTCTGTCATCTCAGATCTGCTGAGACTTTATCAGGGGAAGTTTGAGTCACAAGACTGAGGTCCCAGTTTTGCTGGTATGCCCTGAATATGGACATTGGACTATGACCTATGAACTGAATTCTAAAAGAACTCTTTGCAGCTATGAAGCTCACCATCTCTGCTAGGAATCTGCACATAAATGAACTGAACTCATTTCTATATGTATATTAATCTTTTAACCATACCCTTTCATTTGTTTTTTAATAAATTTTAGTTTAGTTAATGAGAATTGGCTGTAGCATATATTTGGGTAAGATATGAAACATTCATTAACCTGGGAGGAAATGTGTCCAATCCTTTCGGATTGGTAGAACCTTTTATTTTATATGATGAAATAAGATTTACAGAAATTTTCATAATATTTGATGTGGGTACCTGGATGGAGGCCTGAGGCTGGATCACTGTAAGGGAATTTTGTTGTTTGGACTTCTAAGTAACGTGTGAGGTCATAAAGAAGCTGTTTTATGCTGGTTTGGTAAATCTAGGTATTGGAATATCCACCAGCTTTATGGAGATTATCTGCTCCATTCTTTGCAGTTCACCCTAATTGAGTGACCACAGCTGGCTCCCTACTAGGACCCTGGTCACACCATGGTATTGTATAATGTCATTATAATATTTTCAGTATTATTCCCTATGCTTTAACACAACCTAACATTTTATTTGCTTCTTTAACTACCAGTGCACAATGAGCAGTTTTTAATTGAACACCTAGTTTTGTCTCCTGAGTGTGTCCAGTTCATTTAGAATCCATCAGTGTATATGAGTAGTCCAGATTGTTCCAATGTATGTTGCCTTGAATTTGCCTAGAATGAATTTCATGTGCAAACATGTTGCACAATAGCCGAGTTCCTCATAGTCTCTTCTCCTCTTGATTAACATAGAAAATTCTGTTATCAAAAAGTTTTACTACTTCACCACTCAGCCTCTTGTCCAGACAATTAGCTACTGTGTTGAACAACATTCCTAGCATGGACCTCTGTTATGTCCCACTATTAATTTTCTTCTAAGATGAAAATTGACCATTCTTTCATACTCATAGGTATCTCTCTTTTCCAGTATGTGACCCATGACAGAATTTTTATTCTCACTATTTAGTTTCCTTAGCAGGTTCTTGTGAGTGGCTTTAATCAAAGTTTTTTTCAAGTCCAACTAAATAATATCATCCATTTTTCCATTATCCATGATTTTACACTCTCACACAAAATAATTCTAGTAGAGTGGAGAGGCATGATCTTCCTTTGCTGAGGCTATTCTATTCCCCTGCCACACACACCTTACTCTCTGAGAGTGCCTCATCTTTAGTACCTGAAAATAGTGGGTATTTCACCAACAATCTCTTTGACAAGGTCTGATGCAAAGAAATTGTTTAGCTTCTCTACAATTCCAACACACTGTGAGATCTATGAATGAAACACACTTTATTTCTTCTTCTTCTTTTATTATTATTATTTATTATTATTCTTATCTTTGATTGCTCCCTTTACTAACCCTGGATAATCTGGCTGATCCATCAGCTCTCACAGACTCCCAGCTTTTGCTATACTTAAGCATTTTTTTTGTTATTTGAATGTTCTTCTACTAGAATGATTTTTTGCAGTTATCAGTATGGTAATAGCACTTGGTATAAGAACTCTGGTACCATGTACATTTTCACATTGCTCTTGTCATTATGATCTCAGTAACACATTACATGAAAACATGTTCTCACAGGATTGTAATGGGGAAACCTGACATGAAAATGTTTCCTTGCCTGACTCCATGGAGATTTTTTAAATCAACATCAGATTGAAATGTATCTTCCCATATGATTTAGTAGCCTAGAGCCAGTCTTTGGACTTTAACAGTCAAATCCTGCTGTCCATACTCAGGCAAACTCTCACCCAAGTCAGGTCTTTGGACATCCCTAGTCTGCAGAGCACTTAGGCACATGGTTAAAGTTAAGGATCTGATTAGGTATTTTATTTATGATTTACCTATTTCATTTTATGGACAAGCTAAAAAAAAGCACCCTTCCACATGCTGCATATGTTCTTGTCATTACTTGAAAATACCAGTGGAACATAAAGGATAACCCTCCTGTGACGGTCTCCACAAGGACTGCAGAACCATAACCCATTGTGTTGCTCTCTGCCACAGCAAGTAAGAGTTTTGCTGGCGCTAAGCTGTGTGTCAGCTTCCTGACTTTCCTGTCTGTCTTTCCTGCAAACTCCTCAAGACTCTGCCAGTCAAAACCTTGTCCAGGTAACAATCAGTGAACCCCAGTTCCTGAGTTCCTCAGAGATGTCTCTCTCCAGTGTCCAGTCCTCTTACTGATCACTCACAGAAATTACTCTGCTGCCTCCAGAAAGTGACAGTGCACACACCAGCCTATTAAGTTAGCTGAGGTCTCATTCCATACTTCAGTATAATAGCACTGAAATGATTTATTGTAAAACTAAAAATAAGTTTCTTAACAAAGAACAACTTGTCCCTCCTTAACAGCCCAATGAAGGTCAATTTGTACTATTTCAGGATTAACTCTGTCTGTTCATTTTTCATCTTTAAAATAATGCCGTAGTTTTGTGTTTCAAGCACAGTACTAGGAAACTACTTTAAAAACTAGCAGAATTTAATGGAAATGATAACTTTTCTGTACATTTTAAAATCCACTTCTAAAGCAAGGGTATCATCTTCTGTCAATTTTTGAAGGCTGGTTCAACAACCCTATGGAAAAAAGTTATCATTTTCTATTAAATTCTTTACTATTTTTCCATAACAGAATGGGGGAACCATTTCAAGTTTTGTAGCATATCTATAAAAAAAAATTCTCCTCTCACCCCTATGGGTGGTATGTGTCTTCCTCAACCTCGGGTCCTCTACCAGAGGCCTGGGAGTTTGAGGGTTCTGCGCAGTATCTTAGCTGTTCCTAGCACTGCACTCTTCTGGACAGAGAGCTCTGATGTTGTTCCTGGGATCTCGCTGTGCAGATGTTCCTGTACACAATGCCAGCCACTTGGTTGTGCCGTTCAGTGTATGCTGTTCCTGCCTGCATCTTACATCCTGCCACTATGTGTTGGACTGTCTCTGAGGCCTCTCTGCACAGTCTGCACCTTGGGTCCTCTCTAGTGTGGTAGACCCCTGCTTCAATGGATCTGGTGCTCAGTGCCTGTTCCTGTGCTGCTATGATCAGTGCCTCAGTGCTGTCTTTTAGTCCAGCCTTTCCAGCCACTGGTAGGATTTCCCAATGTCAGCCACCTCAGCTATCTGTCGATGGTACATCCCATGCAGGGTCTTGTCTTGCCATGGCACTTCTTCTGCTTGGTCTTCCTCCCATGTCTGCTGCTGCCTCAGGCATTCTCTCAGCAGCTCATCTTTGGGGGCCATCTTACTGATGTACTCCTGGATGTTCCGGTTTCATCCAGGACAGTGCTTTGACGCTCACCAAGCCCCGCCGCCTTCTTTCCGGCTGGTATACAGTCTCTGGGTTTGGACTTGGGGTGGAAACCTCCGTGCATTGTGAGGAGCTTCCGGGTTTTCACATCGGCAGCCTCCATGTCCTCCTTTGGCCAGCTCACTATACGCAGGGTATCTGATGACCGGCAGGGCGTATCTGTTGATGGCGTGGATCTTGTTCTTCCCACTGAGCTGGCTCTTCAGGACCTGTCTTATCCTTTGGTGATACTTGGATGTTGCTGTCTTCCTTGCCTCCTCATCGTGGTTTCCATGTGACTGTGGGACGCCAAGGTACTTGTAGCTGGTCTGTATGTCTGCTATGTGGCCCGCTGGTAGTTCCACCCCATCAGTCTTGACTACCCTCCCTCTCTTCACTACCATCCGCGCCACACTTCTCCAGTCCGAATGACATCCGATATCCTCACTGTAGATCCGCGTCAGGTGGATTAGCGAGTCGATGTCTCGTTCATTCTTAGCATACAGCTTGATGTCATCCATGTAGAGGAGGTGGCTGATGGTAGTTCCACTCCTGAACCTGTACCCGTATCCAGTCCTTGTGATTATCTGGCTGAGGGGGTTTAAGCCTATGCAGAACAGCAGCGGGGACAGTGCATCACCTTGGTATATGCCGCACTTGATGGCCACTTGTGCAAGCTGCCTTGAGTTGACTTCCAGTGTTGTCTTCCATAGTCCCATTGAGTTCTTGAGGAAGGTCCTTAGTGTCCTGTTGACTTTGTATAGCGCCAGACATTCACAGATCCACGTGTGCGGCATTGAGTCGTAGGCTTCCTGTAGTCAATCCAGGCTGTGCTCAGATTGGTCTGTCTAGACCTTGAGTCTTGGGCGACTGCTCTATCTATGAGCAACTTGGTGTTTTGAGCCTCTGGTGTTGTTCCCAATGCCCTTCTGAGCTGTGCTCATGTACTGGCCCATGTGGTCCTGTAGCTTGGCAGCTATGATGCCTGATAGACTTTCCATGTTGTGGGAGGCAGGTTATTGGCCGGTAGTTGGACGGTTCTGTCCCTTGCAGGGGTCTTTCATGATCAGCACTGTCCTTCCTTGTGTTAGCCAGTTTGGGTGGGAGCCTGCTGCTAGCAGCTGGTTCATCTGTGCTGCTAGGCGTTCATGCACTGCTGTTAGTTTCTTTAGCCAGTAGGTGTGGATCATGTCTGGTCCAGGTGCTGTCCAGCTCTTCATGTTCTTGACCTGCTGCTGGATGTCTTCTACTGTGATGGTGACTGGTTTCTGTTCTGGGAGATTGCTGTGCTCTGTTCTCAGGTCCTGCAGCCACTTTGCACTGGTGTTATGAGTCTTCTCTTTCTCCCATATGTTCTTCCAGTACTGTTCAGTTTCTGCTGCTGGTGGCTCTGCTGTTATTGTGTTGTTGCACTGCAGTTGGGAGTACACCTTGGATGGTTCTTTGGAGAACAGGGCATTTACTTTTTTGGCCTCTGCTTCTCTAGTGTATCTCCTTAGCCTGGTAGCCTAGTGCTGTGAGCCTTTGTTTAGCAGTCTCTAGGGCTTCAGATGGAGTCAGGCCCTTGTATTTTTCAGTAGCCGAGTCTTATCCTTAATCTCTACACCCTTCTGTAGTTCCACCAGCTGACTAACTTCTCTCCGAGTCGCCTTGATCTTATCCTCCAACCTCATTTTCCAGGTGGGTACATACTGTGTTCTTCTTGATCGTGTAGCCAAGCATCTCCAGGATTACAGAGGCTGTAGCGTATACCAGTTCATTGGTTTGAGTTATGGTGGTAGTAGGGATTGTCATGAGGGCTCTATTGGCATCTTCTAACATACTATCTGATGGTACTTCTCCACTGAGCCTTGGTAATCAGTCTCGAGGATTGACTGTAGCTAGTTTCTCCATGATCTTATGCCTCATATCAGCTGCTGTGCTCTGCAATGGAGGGGGTGGCAGTGAAGTTTCAGCTTCAGGTGTGGGCGCACATCCACTTGTTCTTCCAGGTCTTCTTGAGTCTGGATGTAATGTGGAGTTGGTCTATCTCAAGCTGTGAGAGCAGCTTCCTCTTTACTATGTTGAAGCGTTGGGGTAACTAGCTGTTTCTCAGTAAGTGTGGATGTAGGTCTTTTGTCCATCCATAGTCCCCTCATACGTTTCATATATCCCCTCTCATTAGGTCTACTGTTGTAGTAGCATTCCATCAATTCCAGGTTCTCTTGTCTCGTCCATGAATGGTTTGTTCCAGTAGCCCACTTATCGTCAGATTGTCCTGGTTCCTCAACATCTGGCGCGGACCTTGTTAATCCAGGCTACGTCCGAGCCGGCATGACTCTTCTAGTTCGTGTCACTCTCGTATTTGAGGTAGGCAGGTGAAGCGTTAGGGGGTCTTTTGCCCAAGGACCCCTACTGGAAAGTTGGGTACCAACTGGGATTTGAACCCCGGTCTCTCGTATCAAAGGGCGGCGCGCTTAACCACTACGCTATCCACTCGCATAGATTTATATATATAGATATATATATATCACCTTTTGGGACCATTTCTGATGAAAATTTCTCATAGAAACAGTCACAGATGGAAAAGTTCGTTATTATCACAGATGAAAAACATCCCAAGGATTTGCAAATGGCAATTGGCAGATAGTATGCAAATCAGAATTCCTATCTAGTATATCAAGAAAGATATTTGTCATGAATTATTAAATTTTATATAGATTGTCTCTTCATTGTTTATTTGTCTTATGTTAAGTTGCTTTTATTGGAAGTAACAGAATGACAGGAGAACATTGTTAGATGGAACAAAAATACTGTTCTCTTCAGAGAAGATGGGACTTGTTCTGTTCGTTATATAATCGGGATTTTTGTAAGACTGTATACAAAAAAAAGATGTGGGAAAGGCTTTTTCAGCTCCAAGATGCTAGAAATAATGTAAGGTACCGTATCTTAACCACTGTGTAGCATAGACATGGAATAATGTCATGGGTCATTTAAAGGTTGAGTTAATACAATAATAGGTAGAAATCTGCAGAGAAGGTGGCAAACTACTCCCCACCCTTCAGGAAGCTGGGGAAAACTATCCTACTGAAATTCCTGTTGATGGATATCATAAAAGAAACAATATGCCGGAGACTGAAATAGTGATAAATCAGTGCCTATAATGTTCAAATATTTATCACAGTCCTAGAAATAGACTATTCTTATTGTAAGATTTTATTTGAAAAATACTCTAGCTATATGTTTAACTTCAGAGTTTAAAACATTTTACAATTATTGTGAGTCTCTAATAGGCTTTTCTTGCTGTTGTCTTTAAAAGTAACACGGCTTGTCATATTATTTGTACCTAATAAAGGATGATAAAATCATGATTTAAAATAATGATGCATTTATTATGTTATGTCTTTTGGTGCCCAAAGGCCCCAGTGAAGATCACAGCTGCATTGTACAGGAAGATACAGTCCTTGCCCAGAAGAGCTTACAATCTAATTCATGACATGGGCTAACATTTTCAAGCATCCCTAAGTCCCATTTTCAAAAGTGACTTAGGCACTTAGGAGACTCGGGCCTGGTCTACCCTACGTGTTTAAACTGATTTTATCAGCGTTAAACAGATTTAATGGCTCACCCATCCACACTATGAGGCCCTTTATATCGATATAAAGGGCTCTTTAAATCGGTTTCTTACTCCTCCCTAACGAGAGAGTAGCGCTAAAATCGTATTACATATCGGATTAGGGTTAGTGTGGCCACAAATCGATGGTATTGGCCTCCGGGCGGTATCCCACAGTGCACCACTGTGACCACTCTGGAAAGCAGTCTGAACTCGAATGCAGTGGCCAGGTAAACAGGAAAGCCCCGCGAACTTTTGATTTTCATTTCCTGTTGCCCAGCGTGGAGCTCTGATCAGCACGGATGGCGATGCGTCCCAAATCCAAAAGAGCTCCAGCATGGACTGTACGGGAGATACTGGATCTGATCGCTGTATGGGGAGACAAATCTGTTCTATCAGAGCTCCGTTACAGAAGACGAAATGCCGAAGTTTGAAAAAAATCTCCAGGCTACGCAGTGCTGCCTGACAAGCATAACAGAAAGCCAAAGAATCAAATGGAGGCTTATGGAGGGGGGGAGGGGTACTGAGACTCCACTATCCCACAGTCCACAGCAGTCTCCGAAAAGTATTTGCATTCTGGCTGAGCTCCCGGTGCCTGTAATTCAAACACATTGTCCGGCATGGTTCAGGGTATAGCTCGTCAATTCTTCCTCCCTCCACCATGTGAAAGAGAAGGGAAATAATTGTTTCTTGACTTTTTCAATGTCTCCCTATATCTACTGAATGCTGGTGGTAGACACGATGCTGCAGTAGTAAGAGCGGTACCGCTCTTCTCTCCTCCCTGGTGGCAATGGTACAATATGACTGATATCTGTTGTCACCATCAGCCTGTGAGTGCTCCGGCTGGCCTCAGGTGAGGCTGGCTGGGGGCGCTGGGTAAAATAGGAATGATTCCTGGTCATTCCCAGTAGATTGACAGAACGGCTGGTAACCGTCCTCATCATAGCAACTGGGGGCTGAGCTCCATCAGCCCCCTTCCTTTCATGTCTAAGAAAGATTCTGTACTGCCTGGACTATCATAGCAGTGGGATGCTGGGCTCCTTTCCCCACCCTGCTTATGTTTCTGCCTGGAGTATCATAGCAGCGGGAGCTGCCTTCCCTCATTTTATCTCACTAACAAGTCAGTGTTTCTTATTCCTGCATTCTTTATAACTTCATGACACAAATGGGGGGACATTGCCATGGTAGCCCAGGAAGGTTAGGGGAGGAGGGAAAGCAATGGGTGGGGTTGTTGCAGGGGCACCCCCGTGAATGGCTAGCAGCTCATCATTTTTGCGGGATCTGACACAGAGCAGCTGTGCTCTCTGATACACTGGTTTTATAGTCACTTGCCCATATTCTAGCAGGACTGACTCTATTTTAAAAACCATAAAGGAGGATTAACTCGGGAGTCATTCCCATTTTTGCCTTTGTGCCCCCGGTCAATCTCAGCCAGGGGCACCCATGATAGCAGCAGACAGTATAGAACAACAGATAACCGTCATCTTATTGCCAGTTACAATGGCAGCAACAGTACAGAATGACTGATAACCATCTCCGCATCATGCAAAGCAAGTAAATGCTGCTGTGTAGCGCTGTAGTATCGCCTCTGTCAGCGGCATCAGGTAGAGGTATGGTGACAGTAAAAAAAAAAAGCTGAACGGGCTCCATGGTTGCCGTGCTATGGTGTCTGCCAGGGCAATCCAGGGAAAAAGGACGTGAAATGATTGTCTGCCATTGTTTTCCCGGAGGAAGGAATGAGTGACGACATTTACCCAGAACCACCCGCGACAATGATTTTTGCCCTCAGGCACTGGATCTCAACCCAGAATTCAAGGGCAGGGGAGACTGTGGGAACTATGGGGTAGCTACGGAAAACCCACAGTGCAACGCTCCGGAAATCGACGCTAGCCTCAGACCATGGACACACACCGCCGAATTAATGTGCTTAGTGTGGCCGCGTGCACTTGACTTTATACAATCTGTTTTATAAAACCGGTTTATGTAAAATCAGACTAATCCCGTAGTGTAGACGTACCCTCAGTCTCATTGAAAGTCAGTGGGCTCCTATGTCACTGTGAACTGATCTGGGAGTTTTTCCAGAAATCAGCGAATCTATGACTAATTTTTCTGGACCCCAAAGACCATCCCTTGGTGGCTGTGAGGGGATTATGAAAAATTCCATATTTAATCTTTAGGAAAAATCAGTGACCAGTAGCAGCCAAAATGATCAGTGCATGTCAGTTAAGGTTTCAAAGTCATTTTCACAAAGAAAAGGGCTAGTAACTAATTGTAAAGAAAACATGAGTGTGGAGATTCTCCTTACATTTCTAAGTCTCCCAGACTCAGGGTGCATGACCACAGAGTCTGTGGGCCCACACAGACTGGCTGTGCTATGACTCATGCATCCTTCTCTCCAGGTCCCTCCTGAACTTCCCTTATGCAGTTGCATCACTGCTAGGTACCTATGATGGGAATATCCCTGTGAAATTTGGCCAGGCTTTGTTCTAACAAGCCAATCACTGCTTGGTTTCAGGTTTCATTAGGATGATTTGACACAGCTCTATGTCCTGCTAACATGCCTCTACCCTGATATGGAGGGACAGCATCTAGAGGTGAGAGGGCTTTTTACAACCATTCAAACCTTTGCCTTTGCTGGGAATAGAATAGCAAGTGGACTGAGACTAAAATCCCCATGAGTTAGCCATTCCCACTGCCAAAATCTTTGAAAATGTATGTTGTCTCATGCACAGTATTGGCCTTTGTCATGTAATGTCGTGCACAGTATTGAAGCTTTGTAGAAATTAATTATACATTTGGTTTCTGCAGAAAATAAGTGCAATGTTGCACAAAATGAGCTTTTTTCCAGTCTGTTAGATGACTGCTATATGCATTACTTCATGCATGTGCTTCTAGGAACCTCTAAATATCAGTCTCAGTAAGTCATGACACATTCTAGAATCTGCTAACAACTCATGTCCCTTATGACCAGTTGTATAAAACACTTTTTACTTGTATTAGAATATTGCTGTTTTGCTGACTAGTAGCAGAATTTGTGGCCTTGCAGGAGCAGAAATTGGTGACATGGAATCAGATACTTTCTTAGCATATGCTGTTTACTTATAAAATAGAGAACTCCTTTTGCAGCGGCCTCAGGTAAGGCATGTCAGCCCTGCTCCCAGAAGGAGCTGTCTTACACCTCTGGGTATGTCTACATGGCACAAAAACAAACAAACCAAACCAAACCCGCAGCAGTGAGTCTCAGAGCCAGGGTCAACTGACTGCCTTGCAAGGGTAATGATATGGGGCAAGAAGTAGCAGGGTAGGCATTCCGATTTGGACTGGAACATGGGCTCTGAGAACAACCTCTCCAGCTGGTTTTCAGAACTTGAGTCCTGTCCAAGGGGGAACAGCTACATTACTATTTTTAGCTCCATAGCATGGGGCCCGCAAGCCTGAGTCAGTTGACCCAGACTCATAAACTTGCTGCCATGGGGTTTTTTGCAGTGTAGATGTTCCCCTTGTCTCACTTCAGGCTCTCACAAACCTTCTCTGTTTAACAAACTCTGTGCTTTTTCCTCTCTCAGACTGCATTGTTGCAGGTTGCACAGCAGTTTTTAAACTAGGAGATGGGGGAAAGCTGACTGTTGCAGAGGAGAACTTGGATCGGACACAGACATCTCTTAGGGGAGAGTCTGATGATAGAGAATCTCCAGGTTATAGTCAGGAACAAAGGACGGAAGAGGATAATGTAAGGGCCAGATCAGATGATAAACAGTCACATAAAAAAGAATCTGGCACATCAGAAAAGGGCAGACAAATAAACAAAGACAAGTTTTTAAAGTGCTTGTACACAAATGCTAGAAGTCTAAATAATAAGATGGGTGAACTAGAGTGCCTGTGATAAAGGAGGATATTGATATACTAGGCTCACAGAGAAACCTGGGTGGGACTGAGAGCAATTCAAGGGACACATCATTCGGGGTTATCAAAAATATTGGAGAAGGACAGAAAAGGTCGTGCAGGCGGAAGGAGTGCACTATATGTGAAGAAAATGTAATTCAATGAAGTAAAAAATCTTAAGTCAATCCACATTCCATAGAATGCTATTGGATAGAAATGTTCATGCTCTAATAAAATATACATTAGGGAACTCTATTATCGGACCACGCTGACCAGGACAGTATAGTGTGTTGAAATGCTAAAGGAAATTGAGAGGTTATCAAATTAGAATCCAATTATAGTGGGGGATTTGTTATCCCATACTGACTGGACTTTCACTCAGGACAAATGCAGAGAGAAATTTTCTCGTACGGTAAATGATGCTTCCATGAAGAGCTGTTACAGGAACCCACAAGGGGCGAGGCAACTCTAGATTTATCCTGAGTGAGCGCAGAGCTGGGTCAAGAGGTAACATATAGCAGACCGTTGGAAATAGTGACCATAACTATAGCATTCAACTCCTGTGGTGGGAAGGAACACCTCAACAGCCCACACTTGTGGCATTAATTTCAAAAGGGGAACATAGCAAAATGAGGGGGTGTGTTAAACCAAAATTAAAGGTCTGTGTATAAAGTAAATCCTTGCAAGTTGCATGGGCCCCTTTTTAAAGGGCACCTAATAGAGGCCCAACTTCAATGTTACCCAATTAAGACACAGTAAAAGAACTAAAAAGAGCCACCGCGCTTAAAACTATCGTTAAAAACAGCAGTGAGAGAGAAAAAGACTTCCTTAAAAAAGTGGAGGTCATCTAGTGAGCAACAGAAAGGAAGCACAAACACTGCCAGCTTAACGTGCAGAGTTGTAATAAGAAAAGCCCAAAAGAGGAGTTTGAAGAACGGCTAGCCAAAAATCCCAAGGTAATTACAAAATGTTTTTAAAGTACATCAGAAGCAGGAAGCCTGCTAAACAACAGTGGCCCCTGCGATCAACATACAAGGTGACTTAAGACGATAAAGTCATTGTGGAGAAACTAAATGGTTCTTTGCTTCATTTACGCTGAGATGTTAGGGAGTTCCCAACCTGAACTGGCTTTTGTAGGGACAAAATCTGAGAACTTCACAGATTGAGTGTCACTGAGAGGTTTTGGAATTAATGGAATGAAACTCAACCATTAACAAGTCACCGGGACCAGATGGCATCACAAGAGTTCTAAAAACTCAAGTGAGTGCGGACTATTAAACTAACTATTAACCTGTCCTTAATCGGCTTCGGTACCCAATGACTGGAAGTTAGCGTTGTCGCCAATATTAAAGGGCTCTAGATGCTCCCGGCAATTACAGGACCAGTATTGACATCGGTACTGGGAATTAATCGAAACATAGTTAGGAATAAACATTGTCCGTGTGACGCGAGTCGGGGCGGGGCTGGGGGCAGAGGTGGGTTGAGCACCCACCAGCACCAGTAGATGTCAGTGCCTATGCATGGCATCTTAACTGTGTCAATGGGGAGCTTCATCCTGGGTGCTTATACATCCATGACCCCTACCAGGTAAGGCACAGAAATAATAACAATACTTTGCTATTTACAGTACCTTCCATCTGAGGATCTCAAAGCACTTTACAAATATTATTGCATAATTCCTCATAAGGCCTATGCTAGGTAGGAAAGTGTTCTCCCCATTTTACAGGTGGGCAAACAGATAGAGGGTAAGGCAAGCATGTTTGAAAGTTTCCAATGCTTTTGAGTGCCTCAGTTCTGGGGTGGCTATTTTTTTTTTTAAATGATGGAGATATCCTATCTCCTAGAACTGGAAGGGACCCTGAAAAGTCATCAAGCCCAGCCCCCTACCTTCACTAGCAGGACCAAATACTGATTTTTACCCCAGATCCCTAAGTGGCCCCCTCAAGGATTGAGCTCACAACCCTAGGTTTAGTAGGCCAATGCTCAAACCACTGAGCTATCCCTCCCCCACTAGCTAGAGACACCTGGGTCTAATTTTCAGAGATACTCACTGTGACACTGGCAGACTAGGTCTTGCAAGAGTGTATTCGGGTCCATTCACTTGTGTATCACTATAGATTAAAGCGATTGTTAAATGTATATGTGTATTGGGTGTTTAAACTTCATAAAACTAATGGGACATTACATGCATTGTTTTATCTATATCCCGTTATGATGCAGCAGCAAACATTTGCATTATAAATAACCCTGTAATAAATAACTCATCACACACAAAGAAGCCTTGTGGAATGCTAATGAAGAAAGGACTTTATCAGAATGGCCATTGTGTGTGATGACTGGAGGTCAGAGACTCAAAGTGCATCCCTCACTTACTTTCATCAAAAGAAAAATCCATGTGGGTAAAGACACTGTCAGCCTGTGATTCTATCAGGAGAAGCTGTAAATATAGATTCAAGGAAAAATCTTTCATCTCTGGACTGTTTGGACTCTTATAGGGAAGTGTACCAGATGCAAAGCAGAGATCCCCAGAGACAGTCTGGGTACCCTGAAAAGACTTCTGGGAAACTGGCAGTTTATTACATCACTGCCATCATTTGGAATTACAAACTGTGACTCCCCTGTGCATATATTTAAACTGCTTTAACCTCTCAGTAATTCTCACTTCTTTTCCTTAGCTAATAAACCTTTAGTTAGTTTACTATAGAATCAGCTACCAGCATTGGCTTTGGTGTTAGATCTAGGGAACCAACTGATCGGGGTAAGTGACTGGTCTCTTGGGACTGGAAGCAACCTGATGTGGTGTGATCTTTGGATTGAGTGACCTTTTAGCATAAAGTTCAGTTTGTCTGGGTGGCAAGGTAGACTGGAGAGTCTAAGGGGACTGTCTGTGACTCCATTTGTAAGACCTGTATAGTGATCCAGGAGTTCACATTTGTTACTGGCTTGGCAAAATCTAATTATAGAACACAGCACCTGTGTGGGGTATCTGCCCTGTTTTTGACAGACTGCCCTGAGGTTGGCACGCACACTCATGAGCTACTCCAGACAGCATGACACTCACTACCTGCAGTTTCCTTGTTTTTAGCTACAGTTTCAGATGCTCAGCACCTCTGAAAATCAGGCCCAAGAATTCTGAAGCTGGCACCCCAAAACTGAAGCATTCAAAATTAGTAGATACATGAGAATTAGGCCCTTAATGACTGGTAAATCAAGTGCCAGCTCTGGCCAAGGCACTCGGTGTTAGCTAAGAACTGACAAACTCAGAGCTGAAAACCAAACCAGCTCACTTGCATGTTAGTTTTGTTCAAAATAAGTATTGGTCTTATAAGAAGGTAATTAGTGTTCAGACTCTATGAAATGCTTGGAAATTGCTGCTTGCATTAACCTCACTTGTAATGTGTATATTTCATTCTACAAAGTAAAATATACATTTGTTTTATAATTGTAAAAATTTCTGCTCTGAACTTGTGAGCTCCGATGGCAAGGGTGGTTTCCCCCGTCCATTCAGGAGGCCTATCAAGATTAAAGGGGCCATTCAGGGACATCACAAAGGATTGGTGAATGGCCCTATCACGCCTTGGAAATGCTATGTGCCAGGGAGCTCAGCTTATGGACTGGAAGGCCAAATGTAAAAGAGAAAACAGGATCACAAGAAAATTTTTCATCCCTTTGCTGTTTGAACTCTCACAGGGCCAGAGACACTAAACTACAGCAGAGATCCCCAGGGTCTACCCTGAGAGACATCTGCCCTGAGAGACATTTTGAACGGACAGATTACTACATCTCTGTTACCTTTAGGAACCATTGATGGTAAATCATTTGTGTGCATATATTCACTTGCTTTAACCTGTAAATAATTCTTTTATTTCTTTTTCCTAGTTAATAAACCTTTAATTTCAGGATTGGCTACAAGCATTGTCTTTGGTGTAAGATCTAGGGTACCAGCTCATCTGGGGTAAGTGATTGGGACTGGAAGCAACCTGGATATTTTGTGATTTTTGATGTCAGTGACCATTCATCGTTAAATCCAGCTTGCCTGGTGATAAGATAGGCTGAAGAGCCTAAGGGGGACTGATTGTGACTCCATGGTAAGACTGTTATAGTGATCTAGGAGTTTACAATTATTACTGGTGAAATCTAATTACAGAACATACCACCAGTCTGGGGTGTCTGCCCTGTTTTTGACAGTCTTCCCTGAGGTTCACAGTCCACAGTCATGAGCTTCTCCAGACAGAGTGACACTCAGCATCTCTGAAAATCAGGCCCAAGGTGTCTCTGAAGCTGGCACCCCAAAACTGAAGCGCTCCAAGTTAATAGAATTATGCCCTTAATGACTTGCTCAAACTCACATAGAAGTCAGAGCCAGAGCCAGGACTAAAATGCAGGTCTCTTGTCTTCTGTTCCTGTGCTTTAATTACATTATCACTCCCTCAAAAGGAGTTTTGTTCTTAAAAGTACAAAGTAGAACTGTACATAATGTTTGCACCAGTTAAGTTGCAAATTGTGTAAAACTTACCTTAATATACAGACCAGATTTGTCAAAAGATTTGTGATCTTTAGAGCATGTCTGAGTAAACCTTCTACAAGCACTGAAGCAACTAGGCAAAGATTTGAAAGAATTTGGCCTGACTTATGGTTTTGCATTCCAATCACTCAACAAGCCTGGGGGTTTTGTTCTTTTTCACACAGGATAGAGCCATTACTGCCATGCATCACATGCAATAACTGAACTAAACTGCAATATTCTGAGCAAACACATAAAAGGCCCAATACTTTTTTTCATTCAGGCTTCTTCACACTGATCTGTTGGCACAGAACAGCCCTAAAAATGGTGTCAACAGCCACTGGAGGCGGCTACCTAGACATGCCAACCTTTGTACATGGATACAGGGGAAAGGAGGCATGGCAGAAATGTCCCTGAACTCCAGTGATCCTTGGCACACATAATAGCCCCTTGGTGCTATTTGTCATAAATCAGATTGTTCTTCTTTAGGCAGTGTAGCGTCTGTATGGCTCCAGGATTGGAGGAACATAAATATGGTTTAAAGCCAGCCTGTCCTAAAGTATACTAAGTGCCTCCTCAGCTGCAGCCCAAGATCTGTCCTTCTGTTTGTAATGCTTTTCAAACTGAAATATTCAGGATAAAGCAGTCTACTTTGGACTAACATTTGAAGTACTTGGAATCATTCTTTCTGTTCAGTTTATTCCTCTTCTAAGTTAAGAGCCCCATTAGTAGATGCAGAATAAGTCAATGTGATGGTTATATTACTTTCAGAAAGGACAGGGTGACATTTTGAGGACTGTGAATTGAGATTATTGGGTGCCAGGCTTTCAAATTTCATTTATGCCATTTTCACCTAATCACTGTTTTAGAACATATTATTTTGTCACAGAATCTGCTACAAATCCACCATGGACAATATAGCTCAGCTGGAATGACTGTCCATTGTGAAGTACAACAGCATATTATTAAGGTAATACATTGTGAAGTATAATAAATACATGCAAGCTTCCTTAGGTCAGTGGCAGACCACTTGCCTGGAGCAGCAGAGCTCTCTGTTACTTCTCATCTTTAGCTCTCACCAACAACCTCTACTACAAAATAAAGGAATTAATTGTTGTTACACTGCCAGAGGGATGTGAGGCTGATTCTAGCATATATCACTGATTTGCTTAAAAGTATGGTAATCTCAAGGTTGGTATAAAAATAAAAAGACAATATTGTGATATTTATCAATAAAGTCTATTCTGGCACCTGTACATCTGTATTACTGAAAGAAGCAAGTATTGATATTGTTCTGGTAAAGAAAAACATGAACTCTATGTAGGCCAAATAGGATTATCTTGCTAATGACAGCAATTTGCATTACTTTAATAGGATTTCTTTTTACCCATTTGTAGGAGAGAATGAAAGAAACTTCCCAGTTATTTTAAACAAAAAGTTCCCAAAATGAGTTCATAGGGTTATATATAATACTGGTACTTCATAGGCAATGCTTGCTAAACAAGGTCAAATGGAATGATACTGCAGCAGGGAATCATGGAGATTTATGTTTAATCAATCCACCTCATAGCAAATTACTTTCAAAATAAAAGGTGTCAGAGCAGGGGTGGGCAAACTTTTTGGCCCAAGGGCCACATCGGGGTATAGAAATTGCATGGCAGACCATGAATGCTCACAAAATTGGGGGTAGAGGATAAGGGCTCCCGTTGGGAGTGCGAGCTCTGAGTTGGGGCCAGAAATCAGGAGTTCAGTGTGCAGGAGGGG
>NC_133769.1:52752208-52815140 GCF_003597395.2 Chelonoidis abingdonii | reverse complement strand
GGTTGGAAGGGACCTCAGGAGGTCATCTAGTCCAACCCCCTGTTCAAAGCAGGACCACTCCCCAGATTTTTACCCCAGTTCACCAAATGGCCCCCTCAAGGATTGAGCTCATAACCCTGGGTTTAGCAGGCCAATGCTCAAACCACTGAGCTATCCTTCCACCCTCCCCCAATGACAGAGTACATCAGCAGAACGGGCTACTTTTCTATAGTTTTGCAAGCACTAGTGGATCATTAAGGTTGTTTCACCAGGCGCTAGTGGATCACTGAGGTTGTTTCACCGACATCAACGTGGACTGGTCAGGGAAGGTGCATGACACACCTATCTTTAGGAACACAGGCCTGTTCAGAAAGCTTCAAGCGGGGACTTTCTTTCCAGACCAGAGGATTACCACTGGGGATGTGGAAATGCCAGTAGTGATCCTGGGAGACCCAGCCTACCCCTGGCTCCCATGGCTCATGAAGTCTTAACCGGCCACCTTGGCAGCACCAAGGAACACTTTAACACCAGGTTAAGCAGGTGCAGAATTACTGTTGAATTTGCCTGGCTGCTTAAAGGGCACTGGAGCTGTCTCCTCAGCAGGTTAGAACTCAGTGAGGAAAATATCCTTATGATTATAGTGGTCTGCTGTGCCCTTCATAATATATGTGAATCAAAGGGTGAGAAGTTTTGCCCAGGGTGGAGCGTGGAGGTGGAGTCTGCTACTTTTGAGCAGCCAGATAACAGGGCTGTAAGAGTGGCTCAGTGGGGAGCTATTCGGATCAGGGAGGCTTTGAAAGACCACAGTAATGTGTGTTGCTGTAATGTGTTTAGTCATTCTTTTTTTTTTTTTCACCATGGTATGAACCTTGTAATGATTACTGTGTGTGCTACTATAACACTACAAATGCACCTATTGGTACTGTCTCTGAAGTTAGCAGTAGTCCCCATTTGTTGGAGGAAAATAAAGATTCATTCAGTTCCCAAAAGTTCAGTTTTATTCCACACTCATGCAAACATATTCATGTATTGGTAACCTAAATGTCATACATACAGGGGAAAGTATCTTTAAAGGGAAAGGAACAGAAAATTCACAAGGAAAGTATCTTTAAAGGGGAGGGAACAGGAAATTCACGCAGGAAGGCACTTCTGTATGGTTTGCAGGGGGAGGCGTGGATGGATGTGTTCAGCCTGAATTTCATTCAGGGACCGCAGCATTTCTATTTGCTCCTTGAGCAGTGCTATCCTCTGTTCCTGCACCGGTTTCCTGTCGTGACTATCCCTCCACAATTTCTCACTGATTGCCTCCCTCCGTGCTCTCTGCTCACAATCCAAAGCACCAGATGACTGCAGCACCTCTTTGAGCTTGTCTGCTTTTCTCTTCCACTTTCCTTTTCTTATCTGAGAGAGGTGCTAAGCCAATGTGCGGGAGATCTTCAAGGGCACATCTGCAGCTGCTAGAGAAACAATAGTGTAGACGGAGGTGTTATAACTTACACCCTGGAGCCAAACAAGTTACTAGTAAATCTTTCTCACTTCCACTTGACACTCACATGGTGGTGGCCCCAGCCGTGGCGGGCATGGCCTGGTGGGGGAGGGGTGAGTTGGGACAAAGAGGAGGGATAGCCATGCAGTATCAGAACCAGCGCATAGGGCAACTGTCCTGAATACTGGCACTATTTTCCACAGGCAGCAGGTGAGCAGGGGTGATTGCAGCTGATATCTCACTGCTGAGGTTAACTTCAAGTTCCTGCTTGCATGGGGCTGCAGACTGGGACCGTATGCTGCTGCCCTGTGTGCTGCTATGGTGCCTGCTGAAGTAATTGCTGAGTGGCCTGGCAATGTTTCCTATCCAGGGGGAAGAAACAAAGCAGCCCTCCTAAGAAACCTTTGGCAGAGGATTGGAGATTACCCCAGGAAAATGTCCCTGAGATCTCTATGGAGTAGTCATGGGACAGCCTGTTGTGTATAAACAAACTTTTCCGCAGAGTCCCCTCTGCCTAGCCATACAGGGTAATGAGAAGGAGATAGAAACTGGTCCGGTGTTGGTTATTTCACTATCTCTTGCAGGCTGATTAAAAAAGCATACATGACCAGATGTGTTCCTGCAGTATTGAAGCAGACAGAGTACTTACCAGCGGTTCCCTTCCCAGCATCAGGCTCACCAGAGCTGGACTGTTGGGACTGGCTAGACTGCTCAGGAGTCAAAAAGAGGTCCTGTCTTGCCACATCACCAGATCTCCCTGGCACCTGTCCGCCATCCTCCTCCACTTCCTCGTCAGCACGTCATCCTCTGGTGGCCAGTGACTCCAGCTCACCCAAAGGTGGGGTCACTGTTGAGGATGGCATGCAGCTCCTTGTAGAAATGGCATGTTTGTGGCTCTGCATCAGTGTCTATTTGCCTCCTTTGTCTTCTGGTATGCCTGCCTCAGCTCCTGAATTTTTACGCAGCACTGCCCTGTGTCCCTAGTAGCCCTTCTCCACCATACCCTGAGTGATCTTGCTGTAGATATCCAAGTTCCTGAGGCTGGAGCAGAGGTGTGCCTGCACAGCCTCTGCTTTGCACAGACCCAGGAGATCCACCACCTCCTGTGTACTCCAGGCAGGAGTGTGCTTGCTGTGTGGAGCAGGCATGGTCAGCTAGCAGTTGCTTTCCACACCTAGCAAAGAGGAAGAGCAGTTTCAAAACTTCCTGGGGCTTTAAAGAGATAAGGGGTGTTTACCTGTGTGCCTGGCTGCAGGGCAGCAGAGTTCAAACAGTGACCAGACTGGTCACGGTGGGCATTGTGGGACACTTTCTGAGGCCACTTAACCCGACGTAAGCAACACAGTGTTTACCATGACACTTTGTCGCTCTAACTACGTTGCAAAAAGCTCCATGCCTCTTGTCCAGGTGGTTTATTAGGTTGGTGTAGCAGGCGAGTTAAAGCAGTGGAAGGAGCATTGCAGTGTGTATATCTCCATAGTTAGGCTGGTGTAAGCTGTCTTACATCGACTTAACTTTGTAGTGTGGACAGGCCCATAATAAAAAGTGAATAAGGGGATCCCTTAAGTTGCTTGGGGCCCTAAGCAATTGCTTAGTTTGCTTATGCCTGAAGCTACAAGTGTGTCATGGACATCACCAAGTCATGGATTCTGTGACTTTCTGTGACCTCTGTGACATTGGTGCCTCACAGCAGACTAGCCGCCACAGCAGCAGGGAACCCTCTTCCAGCTCCCCAGCCCCGCAGGTGGTGGGGGACCCTCCTGCAGCTCCCTGGCCCCTGCAGGTGGTGGGGGATTCCCTGCAGCTCCCCAACCCCTGCAGGTGGTGGGGGACCCTCCCACAGTTCCCCAGCCACCACAGATGAAATTCAGTGTTGATAAATGCAAAGTAGTGCACATTGGAAAGCATAATCCCAACGATACATATAAAATGATGGGGTCTAAATTAGCTGTTACCACTCAAGAAGGAGATCTTGGAGTCATTATAGATAGTTCTCTGTAAACATCCACTCAATGTGCAGCAGCAGTCAAAAAAGCGAACAGAATGTTGGGAATCATTAAGAAAGGGATTGATAATAAGACAGAAAATATCTTATTGCCTCTATATAAATCCATGGTATGCCCATATCTTGAATACTGTGTGCAAATGTGGTTGCCCCATCTTAAAAAAGATATATTGGAATTGGAAAAGGTTCAGAAAAGGGCAACAAAAATGATTAGGGGTAGGGAATGGCTGCTGTATGAGGAGAGATTAATAAAACTGGGACTTTTCAGCTTGGAAAAGAGATGACTAAGGGGAGATATGATAGAGGTCTATAAAATCATGACTGGTGTGGAGAAAGTATATAAAGAAGTGTTATTTACTCCTTATACCACAAGAACCAGGGGTCACCAAATGAAATTAATAGACAGCAGGTTTAAAACAAACAAAAGGAAGTATTTTTTCACACAACGCACAGTTAACCCATGGAACTTTTTGCCAGAGGATGTTGTGAAGGCCAAGACGATAACAGGGTTCAGAAAGAACTAGGTAAATTCATGGAGGATAAGTCCATCAATGGTTATTAGCCAGGATTGACAGGGATGGTGTCCCTAGCCTCTGTTTGCCAGAAGCTGGGAATGGGCTACGGGGGATGGATCACTTGATGATTACCTATTCTGTTCATTCCTCTGGGGCACCTGGCATTGGCTACTGTTGGAAGACAGGATACTGGGCTAGATGGACCTTTGGTCTGACCCAGCCCAGCCGTTTTTATGTTCTTATGTTCTTATCTAGCAGCTGTCCAATGGAGACCTTATGAGGCTTCAAAATTGCTGGCATCTGAGGGTCATAGTAAAAAATCAACATCTGTGGCCTTCTGGGCACATAATCTAGCTGTGCACTAGAGGAATTTGTTCAGAGAGAAGGCTGGCCAGGGCCACAAGTGAAACAATCCTCCCCTAATTTTGGCCCCTCCCCCAAGACATCCATTCATGTACCCAAGAGGCGCTCGGGGATAGGGTTGGGGAATTAATGTAGGTGTTATTCCCTGTTCTAGGTTTGTCCCTCTATCTACAGAAATTGACTGCACTCAGGTATTTATTTGATACAATGTTGTGTATTTTTAAAAGAATGTACAAAGTCCTGTGTCTCTGAAGGCAGAAGGAATCAAATAGCAGGAAACAGCTTCTTTTCCTCACATCTTCAAGAGCACACTTTTCAGTCTGTACCCTGACCCAAGAACCTTTCCCTGGGTTTCTTCCAGGGTCAACCACATGCTTTTTAGCTGCTCCTTCAAGGTACCTCTCTGATGCTGTTTATTCTTGTCTGACCTCAGTTTCTGTGAGTGTTCTCTGTATACAATCTCTCTCTCTCTTTTCCTGGGTATGTTCACACACAGCTTTAACACTAGGTGGGGCTTATGCTTACAGATATGTGAACTGAAGGATGAATTCACACCTACCAGTCTCTATGCAGTTTTAACTCAACCCATAACAAGTCACCCAAATCATAACAATATGCTTTATGCCTACAAATTTATAAGAGAGATAGAGTAGATCAGGGGTAGACAACCTATGGCACGCGTGCTGAAGGTGGCACTCGAGCTGATTTTCAGTGGCATTCACGCTGCCAGGTCCTGGCCACCGATCTGGAGGACTCTGCATTTTAATTTAATTTTAAATGAAGCTTCTTAAATATTTTAAAAACCTTATTTACTTTACATACAACAGTAGTTTAGTTATATATTATAGACTTATAGGAAGAGACCTTCTAAAAATGTTAAAATGTATTACTGGCACACGAAACCTTAAATTAGAGTGAATAAATGAAGACCCAGCACAGCACTTCTGAAAGGTTGCCGACCCTTGGAGTAGATCAAGCTATAATATTTAATATAGTATAAGATATAATGTTATTAGCTAAAATAAATATAAAAGGTGCCAATTAAGATTTATGAAACTATATCAGAAAATTGAAGCTATCTAAAGCATTCACTAACAGATCCCTTTAGTTTGAAGAACTTTCATTGCCTAGGCAACCAGATAACAAAATATTGCAAATAGTTAGGACCATGCTTTCTATTTTAAACAGAAATGTGACCAATAAGACATATAACTAATATATAACAAATTATGTCTACAAAGTATTTGTTCGGTATTTTAAAAGCTGATACATTCAAATGGAATGTTGAGAAGCCAATGTGAAGTGTCAGTCTTTGTGGTGATGTTATAAAGCCTAAAGGAACATAAGGGCTCATTATCTGTATGATTGGCAGTTGCATACAGAGAGTTTTGCAAATGAAGTGATTCTAGTAACTTTATCACTGAACTAACTGTAGGGTATAATCAAGTATTGGTACAAATGTAGCTGAGTATATGGCTGTTTTATGTAATTTCATTAACTGCTATCTCCTGTTGGTGATTGACCAAGCAAATAAGTCAAATTATAGTGCTGAACTACTAAACAAGGACAAACCCATCAAGGAGTGTGAAGACATGTTACAAAAAGACACTGTTCTAACTTCAAAATGGACATTTCTGCAGAAATTGAAAGTGCTGATGCAAATAGCATAGAGGCCAGACAAAGTTCAAGAAGCTATAAAGGAGACACCTCATTTTCTTATTGGGTGATCAGAAGGGACACAACTCTGGTTGGACCTTTCAATTCTTTGCCAGAAGCATGGGTCACTTTCTGATTGGTCCACATAAGCTTTGCCAAGAAGAGGAATCAGGCCGTACAGCCCAGCAGAAACTGTATAAAATGCCCTGTGTTGTTCAACATGTTGTTTTCAGAAGCCAAATGTTGGGATGAGAGAGGCTGTGAGTGGAACTCTCATTGCCTGGCAGCGAGAATGCTTTCTCCTTGGTAACAACTTAACTGTTTACTATTTACTCTGTCTTTTAAAGTCCTATTGAGGGAGACCCCTTGAAATCCAGAAACAGAAGAGGAAAACAGGTGTGAGAACACCCTGAGTGAATCACTATAATGAACTTCATCACAAGAAACCAGTCACTAAAGCTGGAGAAGCTACCTTCATGGCAATTCCAACTGATCATAGAAAAATGACTTTTGTACCTGTACTGTTTATCTACATGACAATATGGTTATGTTAAGCTAAATGCTTCTCAAAAAGTTTGTACTTGAGTTAAAACCCCACTGAGTGACTAAAATGTATGATGTGTACTTGTATTTCACTAACAAATTTGGTCTTAGTTGTCTAGAAGTTACACTGACTCAGTTAAGATTGCTGATGCTGGATAAAATTCATTACTCTAACTAAACTTAGTACTATTTGTAACAGGAAACTGTGCTTCTGTACAGCAACAAGAAAAAGAAATCCTGAATGTTTCAAAGAGTTTGATCTAGAACTCACACAGATTCTGTGGTCAAGAGAATCTACAGCTTCCTAGATAAAAACAGGAAGAAGCTTTGAATTGGCTTGTAAACTAAAGATTTTACCACTCTCTGAACCTTTCAACAAAGTGGCATAAAAGTTTATAGTACTGGTGAAATTCAGAGACATTACAATAACTTCACAATAATTACCTGTGTGTTATATTTTGAGTTTATTATGTGCTAGTCTTTTGTGTATATGTGGCAAAGTGTGGCTATGAGAATTACATTGGGAAGCGGTAATTTTGAAGCAAATGGACAGTGCTTGATAATTAAGTAACTTGTCTAAATTTTAAATTCTATTTAGAATTTTTTGGTTGAACTGATAAGAGAAGTTGAATAATTCCACAGGCCCATAACCTTAACTGGAAGTAAATAAGGTCTATATGTAAGTATCCATGGTTCTATATTAGTACTAAAATTACTCAGACTACAAGATTGTGATGGCACCTTGAATTGAACTGATTTATCATCTCTTGAGAATTGTAACATCTCATGCTGAGCTCAGTTTTGACATTGTGAACACTATCATCTAATCATCTTTAATGTTCTTATCTGCTTTAGAAGCTATTTCGATTTATCATAATTCTCCAAGTCTGTATTTTAGTTAAGGTTACAGATCCAAAGAACAGTGAGAACCCTAATAGAGGTAACTTGTTAAGTAATTTAACCAGTGTGTGTTTTATAACCAGCCTTTCTAACAGATGCCTATAATATTTGTATCCACTCTCCATCACTGTTGGGGCAATACCCTTAATAGAGGGTGGCCATGGTCCTTCCTCTTCTCTAATCAGAATTTCTGCCTTGCGTGGGCAGGTAGGGAAGAGCTACTGTGGTTTAAGGTGGCTTCCACTCTCCCTGACTGAGAGTTCCTGCTCCAGTTCATCTCTGTGGCTCCTTTAAGAATTCTTCCCTGACTTAGAGAGAGACAAGGTGGGTGAGGTAATATCTTTTATTGGACTATTGCTGAAAGGACAAGCTTAAGAGCTACACAAAGCTCTTCCTCAGGTCTTCTTGACTGACAAGTTGTAGTCAGCCAAATAAGAACTCATCTTCAGGTAGGACATCAAAGGTAGCAACGAGCAAGTTAGATGTACCCACTGAAGGTCAGATTTCTCTATATGGAAATTGAGCAGTGCTCTCATAGACTCTATTCTTGGGCCAGGGGTAGATTTAGATAACAACGTAAGGCCCAAACTCTCATTAAGTGCTACCTCTATGGAAGTAATTCTGCTTCATAATATAGAGCAGCTTTTGCAGCTGTGAGGCCTGCGAACTTCTGTGGCTCTGTAGTTGCAGTGACAAATTAGAGCTGACTATAGTCAAACAGGAGAATTTTCTTTAGATTAAGCAATAAATAGAAGCTTATATTTTGAAGTCAAATGTCTTGGGTTCTATCCCCATTTTGCATGTGACATGCTGATTATTTTATCATTCATTTATTGTGTGTTGTGTAATGTTAGGATTACAGAAGTATAAGTTTGATTAGTAGTTAAAAGAGATAAGTATGTATTAGGTATCTAAGTAAGTGGGGCTGAAATGCAAGGCCTACAGGCTGAGGCTTTTATGATTTTAGCTTAGCTGTATTAGGTCTTAGAGTTAAGAAATGCTTGACATAAGTAAGTGACTGAAGAATAACCTGATACCATAAGATTACGGGAAAAGATATACCAATGGGCGGTATTGCGTAAAATTTGCCTTTAGATTAATTTTAGATCACAAAATGGTTTAGAGGCACATTTTTTCTAACATGTGCCTTAATCACAGGATACAGGTTGTGTGTCAATGCTAATGAGAATAAAAGGAACTCTACATAACCTATTGAAAATGGTGTACCCCAATATTCTTGGAAGATACAATACAAATAAGGAGAAAGAGAGCTGACACTTTCATGCACATGCACAGGATATGAGGTACAGACATAATCACATTATAAAAGGATGGCCAGACTGGGAAAATTGAGCTCCCTACAGGAAAACTCTAGCAGGAACCATCCCTCTACTGGTGATCAATCCATGTAAGCCCCATCAGACCCTAATACTATCTAGGAAGATGTGAGTATGAATGTAGCTTTAATTTGGATATATGTAGGATTTATCTATGCTCGGATATTCACAACTTTGTTGGTAACTTTAATGAAATTGATAAAAGATATTCAACATTGTTCTTATGACTATATGCGTTACTTTCCTTGATCTTCATGTGTTCCTAGAAGCTTTAGCTCTGAAACAAGTGGCAGAGGTAACTCTATTGAGCTTGAGACTGTAGCCAACAGTAGTGTAATACAACATCACTAAATCATTTTAAATAAAAATCAAAGGGTACAGTGAAGTACAGATGGCAATGTGATGTCTGTATTTTTGTGGCTGAGGATATGTTACACAGGCATGCAAGTTGGAATAGAAATTCACATTTTCCAGAGCTGTGTAGTATGGATGCCTGTAAAAAATTCTCTCTTCTATTTTCTCTGTAGAAATAATTCATTTTTAATGGTAATGTTTTCAATAATGAATCACGTTTAGAGCACGTTTAGCAAGAACATTTTCCATTTGGTTATTCATTCTTTTTATTTGCAGAGGCCACGTAGGAATTCAAATTAAATGAATTTATAAGTGATTGTCTTTAAGACAGATACGAGTAAACAATACATTTAAAACTATTCTCCTTATGACTTAAGCAGAAATGCTCCATGTTGGAATCATTACTAACAGAATCCGTTTTTCTTCAGATCTGTTCTCTCCCCCCGTCTGCCACCTCCTAAATAGAATTTGTTCTTTCCCAGCTTGGTTGGATATTAAATAATTTATTTACATAGTAGACAATCCCAGTTATTTAGATAAGAAATTAAAAGCATAAGTTTTGTCTGCTTCAAACCCTGCGCCTTTTACTGGAAACATATTTATGTCAGTAACAAAAAAATGTATTTCAGTCATCAAAAGCTGTTTATAGAGGAGTTAAAAGTGCTGTCGGCTAAATGATTCCCAAAATGTGGGTTAAACTCCAGACCAGTAGTGCAGGGGTTTTCACAAGGGGTGAAGGGTATCAACAAATGTCAGAGCTGCACAATGAGGTGACGTAGTAAAAAGTTTGTATTTGACTTGCCATTTACAGCCAGTATCAATGTCTGTGCTTCCCAAACTGCTTCTGGGCCAAACCTTAACTTTAATATTTAGGCCAAATTTTTCAGAAGTGGCCTCTGATTTTGGATGCCTCCCTTTTTAGGAGCCCAGTTGGACTTTGAAAATATTGGCCTTAGGCTTAGTCTTGACTTGGAATTAGCCCTGGTTTTAACCATTGCTCCAGCTCCATGAGTGCAAAGCTGTAGCATAAATGAGGAAATGTGCTTTTTTTTTTAAGATATGGGGAACTGAGGCAGAGAGAGACTATGCAAGTTACCCAAGGTGACACAGGAAGTCTGCGGCACAGCTGGAAATGGAACCCAGGTCTTCTTCATCCCAGATATTCAAACCAATGCACCATCCTCTCTTTCAGCTCCAAAGCTGTATAGGTGTAAATTAATAGTTTGTAAGGCACTTTGAAATCCTTTACGATAAAAGGTCCTATACAAAGAAAAAGCAAATTATGTCAAAAAAGAAAATATATTAAAACAATGAAGTAAATATCTAAGGAGTAACCAGATGAGGCTAACTGCCACTGCAGATCAACCTAGTTCTGTGTGAAGTGGACTGAATGGAATACTTAACTGGGAACAACAGATGTTTTAAAATTGGATGGGTCAGTAACAGCAGACACTTGAGCCCTTGTGCTTCAGGGAGTCATCCTGATTTACTGCAATGGAGCCATGAACAGGGTGATCCATTTGCTCCTCCCTCAGACTGCTCAGCATTTAGAATAATGAAGGTTTTAAATGAGGGATTAAAAAGCTTTCCCAAAAGAGGGCCTGGCTGTTTGAAAAGTTGGGAGTAGAAGATTCTATAATAGTATGGTTGGGAACTGGGACAGCCCTGTTGGCTGGGGCCAGGTCTACTCTACAGATTTATAGCCATGAAAAATCCACACCCCTGAGTGATGTAGCTGTAACAACCTCATCCCCATGTACACAGCTTCTAAGTGTAGGACCGTCTTCCCTTAAGTGCTACAGCAGTGCAGTGGCATCGATGCACTTACGCCGATGCAGTATTTTAAGTGCAGATTTCTCAAAGTTATGAACTGGCCTTTGCTTTTGCCATCTAATATCTCCATGCAAAAGTCACCAGCTGTAATTAAATTAGATAAGGCTACAGTATCCTATGTTGTGACAACTCTCTCTTCTAGAGTCCAAACCTTTCTCATCAGCTGGAATTTTTGCCAGTATTGCTGTTATATTTAATGAATCAGAAAATAAAATATAGCCAGGTTAATCTTCTTCCAAAACTTCTGTTACGGACCACAGCTAGGGAAGGGACACTGCACTGGTGGCATGTTGCAATAGGTCAGTTATTGTGTGAAATCATTGCACCTGCTGCTACTTAGTGCTCAAAATTCCATCCAGCTTGCACTGATTGCAAGATGGCCTGCAAAGGAAATACCAGGAAGAAAGGCGTGATTGTGTTGCAATGGATTGTTGCATTGCAAATTTCTACCTTTTGTATTTGACACTTCCAAACTAATGATGGAAGACAGGCAAGCGGCTTCAGCCAAAGTGAGAGTCAGTCTGAACCATTGCCCAAATTGGAAACCAAACCTCAGCTGAAGCTTATTTAATATGAAAAAGTTTGGTTTAGAGTTCCTATTTTCCACCCATTTGCATGCTGCCACACTTTTGAGGTCAGTGCTGAAATACTGTGAAAAGCACTGCTCTCATAGTGTAGACAAGGCCAGATATTGCATTGCCTGAACATAGCTGGTCAAGGTCATCCTGTTCCTGTATGTATCCTACAGTGTATTATGTATTGCCTTTGGCTGAATGGATTGTTGCATATTTGCTAAAAACGAGGCTATTCAGCTGTTACAGGCACCTAGTCCTAATGTACAGGAAGTATTTACTGATTTATTGAACCAGAATGGGGAAAATATCCTCCTCAAACAACAAGCTGGAGGCGACAGAAGAATGTGTCAGCATGCGCCCATTCTCAGGATTGGAGATTAGTCACAGGAGCTCCCCACTCACCCACCTACCTCTCTGCATGATTTTTCATTAAAGAAGAAAGAAAGAAAGAACAAGAGGGAGGGAGAGACCAAAAGATAGAGCCCTGCGAGCTGGGATCAGAAGCCCACGCCTCTCCTTTGGAAGTGAGAGTATGGATCAATACAGCCCCTAAGACTGAAGTGACTCCCTCAGTGAGGGTGCAGAATTAACCCAATAAATGAGTTGCAACGTTATGAGTAAACAATACATTCCTAGGCACTGTCCTCTCCTCTGTCTGCCTCTGCAGCAGCTGAGCAACCCCACTCCAGCAGCTCCACCATGAGCACTCTTTTCCTTTTGACCATGAGCAGGGGATGATCCTTTTTCCTGGGATGGTCAACGCATTCTGCAGGGCCTCACATGTTCCCAAAGGCCCAGGGGATATGTACATTTTTCTCCTGTGATTTACATAGCACTCCATTCAGCCAGTCTGTACTTCACAACAATAATAGTACAATTATATCAAGCTAACAAAAATAAATTAAAAGCACAGCCAAAGAGATAACTACGTAATTAAATCCAGTGGAATACATTCCAGCTGATGTGATTGTTGAACAGCTCATTTTGGTGAGACTGACCCCCAAACAATACTGCTCTTACAAGAAAGTTCTGAGCATCTCAATACCAGAAAGGTACAGGCCTTGTCTACACTGTTGTCAAAGCAAAGGGCCATATTCATATTTTGGAGCACTGTTGCTTTACACTACCTCAGCTCTATCAAG
This sequence comes from Chelonoidis abingdonii, assembly GCF_003597395.2. Taxonomy (NCBI): domain Eukaryota; kingdom Metazoa; phylum Chordata; order Testudines; family Testudinidae; genus Chelonoidis; species Chelonoidis abingdonii. The sequence goes on along the minus strand of NC_133769.1, from coordinate 52,802,452 downwards.
CAGCCATGCAACTCCCATAGGGATGTCATCATAGTCAACTCTATACCACTTGTGCCCCTCTCCCACCATGCAGGACGTTAGTGGGGAGAGGTGAAGCACATGATGCTCTGATAAGTCCTTTGTATTTTGCTTCCAGTCTTCTATTTCTAAGCCGAAATCTCAGAGGAGCATTATGATCTTTCTTCTTTTCTCCCACAAAACTACCTGAATGACAATTGCTTTTGTTTTTTTAATTACTTTCATTTGATTTTTAAGCCTTAGAAACATCACCACAGTGGGTAAAATCCTGGTCCCATTTAAAACTACGGGAGTATGTTATTTTTGTCTCAATCTCACAAGGTAAAAACATTTGTCTGCTTCCTTTCATCATACAGGTATCTTAGGGTCTCATCCTGAGCCCTCAGAAACCTATGGAAAACCCGATTGGGCACAGGATCAGCACTTCAGTGCATTGCTCAGGATAGAGTTTTCTTCTTCCTGCCAGAATGATTTTTTTTTTCTGTAAGAAGCTGATGTGTCATCTCTTTAGCCTTTCTGTTTATTGTTATGCATCTCCTTTAGCTTGGTAGTGCTCCGAGGATCTCTGTTTCAACTGAGCGAAGAGCAAAGTCATCGTGACATTTCTTCGCAAGCCATTATTTGGGCTTATCATGGTATACATCCCCACTATGAACCTTAGAGTCCAAAAGATGGGGTACTAGCATGAATTCCTCTAAGCTTAATTACCAGCTTAGATCTTGTAGTGGTGCCATCAACCAGGACGTGGAGTGCCTGGTACACTCTGGTCCCCCCAAAACCTTCCCTGGGGACCCCAAGACCCCAAACTCCTTGGGTCTCACAATAAAGGGAACTAAACTATTCCCCCCACCTTCTTCCTCCCAGATCCTCCCCTCCCTGGGTACACTAGGAGATCACTGTGATTCAAACTCCTTGAATCTTAAAACAGAGAGGAATGTCACCTTCCCCCCTCCTCTTTTCCCCTCACCAAGAGGCAATACAGATTCAAGCTCAGTGAATCTAAAACACAGAGGAATTCCACCTTCCCCCCTCCCTTCCCTCCTTTCTCACACCAATTCCCTGGTGAGTATAGACTCAATTCCCTTGAGCCTTAACAAGAGAAGAAATCAATCAGGTCTTAAAAAAGAAAAGCTTTTAATAAAAGAAAGAAAAAAGTAAAAGTTGTCTCTGTAATCAAGATGGTAAATTGTTACAAGGTCTTTCAGCTTATAGACTCTAGAGAGAATCCTCCCCCCAGCATACATACAAATTGCAACAGAGATACAATTCTTCCAGCCAAATACACATTTGCAAATAAAAAATAATCAAAAAGACTGAATTGCCTTTCTACTTGTACTTACTACTAGAACAGAAAATTAGAGAGTCTGTAGGTACGTCTGGTCACTCTCAGATCCCAGAGAGAACAATGGACAAACAAACAACACAAAACAAAGACTTCCCTCCACCAAGGTTTGAAAGTATCTTGTCTCCTGATTGGTCCTCTGGTCAGGTGTTCCAGGTTCACTGCTTGTAACCCTTTACAGGTAAAAGAGACATTAACCCTTAACTATCTGTTTATGACAGGGCTTTTGTTTCCTCCCGGTGGCAGCTAATATCTATTTATAATGTTTTATTCCCCTAATAATTAATATACAAATGTTTGAAGAGGAAACAGATATTCTGATGTAGTTTCATATCCTAGGACCCAATGCTTCACACACTTATTACAGAGCGCAAGTCTACATTGAAAAAGCTGCAGTGGTGCAGTTGTGCTGCTGTAGCACTTTAGTGAAGACCTACACTAATGGGAGAGCTTCTCCTGTTGGCCTAGTGAATCCACCTCTGTACGAGGTGGTAGCTCTATCAATGGGAGAAGCTCTGTCTACATCAGGGGTTAGGTCAGTGTAACTATGTCAGTCAGAGATGTGGATTTCTCACAGCCCTGAGTGGCGTAGTTATACCAATGACCTGGCCTGAGTGCAAGGGTGCAGGAACAATTTTTATAGTAGGGGTGCTGAGGATGGAAACCATGGAAACCACATAGTTGGTATTTGTTATTACTACTTCAAGCCAGGGGGTGTAGGAGCACCCCTAGTTCCAGCACCATTGCCTGAGCGTAGTGTCAGCTACCGGGAGCAGTGCCACTGACACCATATTGTAGTCAGTGTTACTGCTCATGGTACTGTTTGCAGGATCAGGCCCTTAATAAGCACAAAAAATTCACATGATCTTAATAATTGCATGATTTCTGTTTGCAGCTGTGGCTTATTCCTTAATACATCTTAGAACTGGGCTGCAATCTATATGCACTTCACTGCTTAGACAGATTTGATAGAAAGAGAATCAATAATTTATGTTCCTTTTAAAAAGTGTTCGTAAGTACATCACAGAGAATACCTAAACTTCAGGGAGAAGGTGATATTATTATTTAATGCTTTGTTGATGAGGTTTATTTTGGGAAGCTCTCACTGGCACAAGCTAACATATCATCTTTGAGTTGACACACACTATCAAAATGTGAAGAGATACATTGCTGTAAAAGGGTTCCATCTAAACTGGGCTTGAGAGAACAATTTTTTTTCCCTTCGGATTGGGCTTTGATTTTGCTATGTTAGTTTTCTGCCAAAAGACCTTTAAGCCAAATTAAAAAGCATTGATGTTGCTTCAGGTTCCTCTTTCTAGCATCCAAAATGCCCAAGTTCACACTCCTCCTCACACAGTGCTGAAATGCATCTGTCAGTATGCGTGGCTTGGATGAATGTCTTTATATTTCCAGAGCTTCTGCAGTATTTGTTTGCATTACTTGTCTTACTGTGCTATTCATTCTGACTGCAGAGATCAAGGCCTTTTGCTTGTATTTCCCCCTCTTATTTCCTTTGTTTGGCATATGAGGAGAGTGACTCACAATGCTCCAGAGGGCAGTGTTGTGCTGACAGCTTTGGTTCTGTGGGATTTGCCTTTGCACCTTTCCGGCATGAGGATGAATGCTATTGATTCTCATGCAGAGCTGCTTAAATGGTTCACAATGGCCTTGGTTACATACATTTCTTGACTGGGTCCTTGCAACAAACAAACTGACTTGCTCATGCACATAAAATTACTTTCAAGGTTTGTCGAAAGTTGATGAGGTCATTGAAATTAATTGTTTTTTAATTTAATCCAGTAAAGAAACTCCCTGCTTATGGTAAAAATGTGCCAGATTCACCTTGCAGAATTAATGAGGTGCAATATTGATCTCCCTGCTTTTGCTGCATGGTGGGCAGAGAAGGAGGAACTCATCCCTAGGACAAGAGGCACTGCTGTCACCCTCCTCCCTTGGAAGTTCTGCCAGAGGAAGGCAGCTTTCAGCTCGAACTAAGGTTCTGTAGGAGCAGGCTGGCAATGGCTGTACGGGAGAGCTGTTGAATCACTCATCTCCCTCAAGTATGGTCCTCACCTGGCTGGCTCTGCCCACACTGCGGGATGAGCCAGCCAGACTAGCTCCCCTGGAGCAGTGGGGATTGTAGTCAGCTTGTGCCATTGAAACCCTGACTCCTGGTGCACACTCTGGTGCAAGTGAACTGGGTTCTGTGGCAGGCGCTGGCAGAACCCATGGAATCTAGCATAATCACTTGGAGTAAGGACCAGACCTTGCAAACTCTTACAGAGAGAAGAGTCCCCGTTGGCCAAATCTTGAAGTCCTCCTATAGTAAGACCTTTGAGAGAGGCACAGGGTCAGCAAAATACTGCAAGCTCATTGTGACAGAATTTCATTTAAATTCTTCCATTGGAGGCTGGCAGAAGTAGTAGGTCCATCCCCTAAACTTTGTGGAACCTCTAAAATGCACATGGATCTTGAGGATCCAGAGGAGATTAGGGCCATCCACAACAGCTCTGTGGTCCCTTGCAGCTCTTGTCTGCTGCCTGGCAGCATCTCTCCAAGAGCCTCTGCGCCAGAGTGTCTTCCCCCCACCAGAACTTTCCCCCACCCCTGAGAAGGGCTTTCATTACATGCAGGGGGATGCAGGAAAGCTAATACAGCTTAGAACTGCATTACTTTCTAGTCAGAGTTCTCATTGCTGGTCTCTGCTACTGGCCTCCTTCCCACTCCTGACCTGAAGAGGATTCTGCCCTCAGGGCAGAAGGGGATGTTGCTGCAGAGTCAGATGATTCACTGTTCTGCATGCCCAGAAGATTTCAGATACATGCACAAAGGGAGAATGATTGTTCAGCCTCCATTCAGATTTCACTCAGACCTTACTGAGATGAGGATCTCAGAGAGAAGCCTGAGTAAGGGCAGACTCAAAACTGAGTAATTGCATTTGGCCCATTATCTATAAAAATCTACATTTTTTTGCAGGTCTGGCTCTTAATAGAACATCGTGATGATCTTGCTTCAAATATTAAAATGTCTGAGAGCATAGCTCCCAGGCTAAAGGAATATTTATATATTTTTTTTAAAATCAGGTATTGATACTTGCTTTTGTTTACAACAATATTCCAGATATGGAATTGTCCAGATGACTCTGCCTAAACTATGTGTAACTGCCAGCTTGCATTTTTGCAAGCACATCTGGAAACCTGAAAAAGCCTTTTAATATTTTAAATCATGCAGATTATTTATTCAGCCCTCAGGAACAGCTCATTTTGATGGAGGCAGTGTCTCTATTTCAGCCATTTCAACTGCTGCCACTTTTCTTCAGGCTAGAGAAAGGCTTTATTAAATGTGCTGGAAATCTGTGGTGCCACTGAAGTATTATTTTTTATTTTTCCATGAGAGATATTTTTATATTTGGGCATTTCACCATGGATCAATTCTGTCTTTAGCTCTCAGAAGTGCTTTTTGCCTGTTCTTTTAAAAAAGCACTTTTACTCCAAGAGCTTTTGTTAAGCAAATATATCAGTTTTTATTAACTGCAAAAGCCTGTATTATCCCAGAGGTCAGGAATTCAACTGTTGTTCAATTATGATAGGACAGATGAGTAAGCAATACATTCATTTCAGTTCTTTGACAACCTTAATGAGGTTGCTGTCATATTTTACTAAAAAACTCCATTACTTCTTATTTTCAGAGTTTTACAAACATTAGCTAAAGAATTCTCAGATCACCCATGTAAAATAAGTTTTATTATCCCAATTTTACAGATTGGGCAAACTGAGATACAAAAAATGGCTAAAACAAAAAATTTTTAGAAGGGTCCACTCATTTTTTGGATGCCCAACTTGAAGCACCCCAGGGTCTGATTTTTCAGAGGTGGTGAGCAGAGCTGGTTGGAAAATTGGGTTTTCTTCACAGAAAAATTTGACTTTTAGTCCAAAAAAAACAAATCTGAAAAGGGTTTTGAAAAGCTGAATTTTTTCATGAAAAGCAGACAGTTTGGAAAATAATTTCAACAGGAGATTTTTATCCAGCCCTAGTGATGAACACTTGCAGACCCCATTAACTTAACCAGGAGTTACGGGTGCTCAGCTCTCCTGAGAATTGGGTACTGCATGACTCATGTTGGGAACCAAAAGCTGAGGTGCCTAAAATTAGTGGACAGCTGCAAAAATAACCTAAGTGATGTGTCCAAGGTCACACTGAAAATTAGGTCAGTAGCAAAGCTGCAATTGGAACCCAGGAGTTGCTGGCTTCCATCCCAGTGATCAGTTCACTGGACCATACCGCTGCTGTTATATGAAATAATGATAATATAACGCCGAGGTGTTTTCAAATTGCACCAAAAATGCATAGCATTTTCACTGTCCTGAAAAGCTATCATTCACTTTGAAATGTATCAAAATTACAGGCCCAACTCCTTCTAAATATATAGGAACACCTATCTGAGAATATGTAGTTTGTCGGTAGACTAGTGTTCAGACCACATCAAAAAAGAACAGAAATATCATTCCCTGCTGTAATAAATGAAAAAAGTAAAAGTAAATAATGGGTCCAATCCTGTTTTCCTTGAATCCCCAAAACTCCTGAGGTCAAATATAGAACTAGCAGGGGGAGCAGCTTCAAGTGCTGTCGAGCTGCTCCTGTCCAGGAGTCTCCCACTCACCCAGATTCTCCCAGTGGAGCCTCCTGGCCACCTTCTTCCCCCTTCCTGAGGCAACACACTCTAGCTGCCTGAGAAGAAGAGCTGCTACAAGCACAGGGAAGCCACTCCTGTCCCAGTGTCTTTCCCTGCCCCCCACCCCCTGAGCATTTTTCAAACTCGGATAATTTTTTTTTCTATCTTGGGCACCTGCCCTTCCCCAATGGCTCTCACCATACCCTTTGTCTGCACCACAGCATCTGTCCTCCTCCTCCATTTCCCATTGGCTCCATTTCCGCATCCCCATCCTCACCTCTCAACAGTTCCAGCCATCTTTTCCAATTCCTCTGTCCCTCTCCTCCCTGCTCTTGCCAGCCCCAATCCTGATCTTACATCTGCATTCTCATCCTCTTCTCTGACCCCTCGTCCATCTACTCCCTCCACCTGTGCCCACCAGTATCTCTAAGTCCACAATTCCTAATGTCACACCCATCCCCCACCTTCCTTCGTCTACTTCTCCTGGGCTGCCTCTGGAACACTCACTACCATTTAAAAAGATTTCAGTCAGCCACAATGTCTTCATCTCTCTCTCCCTAGATCTTCTGGCTCCCATAGAGACCTTGATTCCTTTGTCCATCACTGCTTCGGCAGCTGTGCTCTCTTATAGAGGCCTCTCCTTCTCTCACACTTCCCAGTCCATGGTGGAGGTGTTGGGCTTCTTTTCTCCCATTCCTGATGGTTCCAACCCTTCCTCGTCCTCCTTCCCACTCTTCCTCCTCTTTTGAAAAACATTCTTCTCTCCTCAACCCTTCCATATTGCTATAATCTACCATCCACCCAACTTCTCCCCATCAGCCTTCCTCTCTGACATGGACTCCTGGCTCTCTCTCTTTCTCTTCTCACAATGTCCCCCACTCACCCCGGTGATTTCAACTTCCATGTTGATAACCCATCTGACCTGTTAGCTGCATCTTCCTCTTCACCTTTTGTCTCCATCACCTCTTCATTCAACCTGCAGCTCCGGGGCAACTCACTCACTTACCATAAGAGTCTTATGATAAGACCACTTGGCTTGGTCTTCACAAAGCACTACTCTTTCTTTCTCTAATCTCTCCAACCATCACCTGGTCCCTTTCAGCATCACCTATCAGCTCCGTTCCCCTCATTCTGCTACTGGCTCCCCCTTCTCTATTGCATCCAACTTCAGCTGCTTGTCTTCACTTTCAAGGATCTTCACAGCGCATCCCTACGCTACCTATCATCACTCATTCAGTATTGAGATGTTGAGTTCTGCCTCTGGTTGGCCCATGATACCAGCCTCTATCGCCCACTGGTTAAATTTTCAAACAAGAACCTTTGTGCTTTCTCCCATGTTGCCCCTTGTGCCTGGGAGGAGTCTTATTATCCACCCAATTTAAAACTCTCCTTTGCCACGAGGCCTACAAAAAAAGTTGACAATGCCTAGGCTGCTGGTGTGCTGAGACCACTGCCTATTATGCAGACCCATATTATCTCACTGTTTCCTTGTACCCTCCTGTGTATCTATCTGAATCAATGTATTGTCTTGTGTCTTATTAGAGTGTAAACTTTTTGAGGCTCGATGGTTCTACAAATTAATCATAATAATAGGAACTCAGACAGAGTATAAATCCCAGACAGATAAAGATAAGGCTGACAGAATTCCAGGAAACCTGTATTGGGCCATATATACACAATTTACAGATGTGTTGGGCACCTGCAACTATAGCTGTAGCCAACACTCAGCATTTTTTAAAGTCAGGCTTTATGGGTGAAATCCTGGTTCCTTTGAAATCAATGGGAGTTTTGCCAATAATTTCAATGAGGTCATATCAAATGACTTTTTAACACAACTGTGTAAAAAAGAAGTGATGCTGCACCTATGTCAATTATACTTCATTATAGTTTGTTAAAAAATAGTAACATCCCATAGTAATAGCCTGTTTCTAGACACTCTAGGCTTGCCTACCTGGAGACACTTGAGAAAATTAATCTGAAATAAGTAAAACTGTGAATTTAAAGTTGATCAATTAGACTGCACTAACCTCCTGAGTGGTCACTCTCATTCAGAACTGAAGTGGCCTTAATTTGGTTTAGCTTGATTCACTTTCTTCGTCAGTTGCCTGAACTCTGTATAGTTCCATACTTGCTAACTCTGACAACACCAGAGTGCCAGTGCCAATGTTTAATGCATTACATGTGTTATTTTAGAACAGGAGGTTTGTTTTCATTGTAGTTAGTTTGACTTGGAAGTAATTGTCTCTTCTGAGCTTTAAAGTAATAAATTATTTAGCAGTTAGTATTTGTCCTTAGATGGCATGGTTTAAGAGATGTCAATATCATTCAAAGTGTCCCTGTTAGCCAAACCGATTTTGCATGGAGGGAAGGTATCAGTATAAAGGAAATGTCGAAAGGGGAAATCAATTTCTTCAAGCTTTTGAACCTTTAAATGAAATGTCTTAATAATAATTATTGTATCAGCATGTATTTAATTGCTGCCTAAAGAATTTTATCAGCTCTGGACCACACTGCCTTGCCTGACCATGATTGTGTTTATCAGTAAGTCTTTCAGTTCTGTGACTCATTATGGGCCAGCTACTCTTTTGTGATACTCTCCCTGACAAATTAATTTCTTATTATGAGTGGAGATGACTTATGTGGCAAGAGCTTTTAACATGAGACATTCAAAATAGGTGAAATTCCCCTGAGCACGAAAGAACTAAGCAAAGATCACATTGCCATTTACACCCTGTGACACGCCTCGTGGGGGAAGGAACAAAGGCAGATCAGCTGGGCAGTGAGGTCTTGGTATCTTGGTTTCGTCTCACCCCTGAATAAGAATGGGCTGTTGGGAAGGGTCACTGGATCCCACTAATGCAGAGGTGTGGTGTGTGCCTCTGAGCTGGAATACAAGAGCGACTGCAATGTGGCAGGCTGGGGAGGGTGAGGATGGATTCTATCATTTAACCCCCAGGAAGTTCCCTACACTGAAGTGCAGAAAGGGACAAACTTCTGCACTTATTTAGTCACACTTTTCATTTTGCTTAGCAAAAATAGACACGATTCACTGAAATTCCAGAGATAATTGCTGACTCAGAAACATTTTCTACGAAAACTTTCAAAAATGCCATTTGAAAAAGCTGCTTTGTGACCTAACAATGCTTGTGGAATTAGACCTCAGACGGCATGGCTTAGCAAGAAACAAAGCAGGAAGCAGAGTGTAATTTCTGCTTCCACTTGTGCTCAGCCATTCCTCACAAACCTGTGCAGGACGGAGAAGAACAGCTAGGTGGTGCCATTCCCCGAACCCCCCTCACAGATTCTGGCAATGTAAGTACCCCTTACACCCATTTAGGCATCTAGTTAGGGGAGCAGGAGGACTCACAATAAAGCCCAAAATATCACTTACAGATTAGACATTAACAAGCTATAGGTAAGCTTGCCCCTCTCCTTTCATTATAACTGTTTTTACTTACTCATAGTATGTCCTCCTTTTGGACTCAAACCTACCATCTCAGCTAAACTGAATTATTTTGGAAAGTTCGAGCTAAATCCCTTTAGCTGTTTGTGTGTACACGCACACACACTTACAAAACAGTGAATACAAATCAACAGACTATCTTTGCACAAAAATAAATTAAGAAATGGCTGAACTTTTAAAGTCCTTCTGTGGCTGGCCCTCACTGAGGACTAGTGGATGGGAAAGCCTGAACAATTTTATTTATTTATTTTGAAATAACAACGATCTTGCATTCTTTACTGAGTAGCAAGTACAGAATTGGTACCAAAAGTTGCAAGCAATTACGTCTCAGTCAAACTTTGTTTTATTAAGTCGGTCATTATATTATGGCCATAGTGCTGCAGTTATGGCAGAGTGTGTAATCTGAAAACCTATAGAATTTTTTTCTTTTTGGTGTTTACTTTTCATGTATACATTCATTCCATCAAAAGAAGCGCTAGGTGTCCTTTGACTGATTATTAAATTACAGCAAACCAAACAGACTTCTCTGGGTGCCCTACCCAGTAATTACCATAAAACATAACCCAGCAGCTACGTATGTATTTCTGATCCTTATGCTCTCCTACCAGCGTCCTCCCAAAGCTGAGGAGCCTTCACAGGGAATGGTTGTGAGGTAAGGAAAGGCACAATACCATTGTCTCAGAAGTAGGGCTTGTGTATATGTTAGAGAGCAGAAGTTTACAGAAATGTGCAAATGCACACACCACCACTTACCCCGAGAGTTAGTGCCCTAGATAGGCATATTTTTACTCTTTATAAAACAAACCAAAAATGCAAACCATCTCCCTCTCATACTCATGCAAAAGATGTAAAAGCAAATACAAATATAGTTGCTGCTCAGGTAGTGCTGGGCTGGGCAGGGAAGATGGCAGTTCTCTCCAGCACTTTCAAGGATACAAGAGCACACAAAGCATCCACTCGTCAACTTTTCAACAGACAGCAGAATATATCATCATTGGCTGAGATAATTTTCCCCTTCTAAAAGAAAGTGTGTGTGTGTGTGGTGTGGTGGTGGTGAGCTGATGTTGCTTTGTGGAGAGATTAGCATTCACCCATATCCAGAGAACTAATGCTAGACTTATGCTCCTTGTAAATCCCTCAAAACAGGGTTTACACGGGGCACAGGCCATCATAGGAACACAAGGATTGGGATTGTGGCTGGCCATTGCACAAGGGATGAGGGTGTAGATGAAATCTTCCTTGCCCTATTTCCCCTCTTGCACACATGTGCCAGGGCAGCCTCAGCTGGTGTCCATTTTAAGGGACTGACCTGCTAACACTCATTAATGTAGTGCTTTTTATCGTGAACAATCCTCTGACTATTCATACTAGCAAGCCCTGAATTTGCTAGGTTAAAATAAACAGTCAGAAAATACATAAGATTCTCATAACAACATTAAATTCCCATACAGCAGATACATACTGGTACATGATAGTTGGGATTGCTAGGCTTTTAAATGCATTCTTTAATATACAGAACATGTAATCTGACTGAGTTAACATTTTTTTCATTGCTATGAGAACCTGAGCTTGTGCATTATACATTTCCGACTATTTTTAATATATTTCAAAGCCTAAACCTACATTCCTCACTGAAGTAAAACTGTTATAACTTCAATAGAATTTTTGCTTGAATACAGAATGTATGAACTGATCTTAAATGTGTAACTCTGACATTCATTTAAAATGAGAGAGGGAGTGAGGAGATGAGATTGCATGAAGCATGTGTTTTTATACTATCAATGGTTCACTCCTTTCTTCAACCATTAGCTTTGCTGTCTGACTTAAATTTTAAATATAACAATGCAACAAAACTGTGACAAGTAGAAAGTCAAGTATATTATTTCACAGTCAGGATTTTTAGATATCACATTAAAAAGTGAAATCTGTTTTAAGCAACCAGTGAAGGGATCAACAAGATTTGGTTGCTTAACAAAAGTGGCCTCCTAACAAAGGTGGAGCAGAAGTTTACTCACTTCATTTGGGGATACTTAGGCACAACCTCTTGAGACAGAAGGTTGCCTAATATTTGTACAGGTTTTGACTTCAGTAGATTCAGACCTGCTCCCTCCCTCCTCCCTCTAAAAACAAGGCCCATTTAAGGTGTCTCATGTCAGACACCCAAAACCACTAGTGACTTTTCAAAATCTTGATCATTATTATTTCTGTTAATAGGTGTATTTCAATTGTATGCAGTACATGGATAACCAGATATATTTAATTTCAAAAGGTTAAATATTATTTTTACTATAAGACCATGCTTCCTGTTTAGACAATAAAGAAAGATCCGTGTTCTTTACTGCATCGCTTCTTTGGTCAACATCTTTTTACATACTGATACCATTTAGCTAAACAAGGCAATCTCTAACACACACACGTTAGCTAGCTAAAGACTGCGACCCAGCTCCCTTTCTTTGGATATAAAGCATATAAGATACTTCCGGGTCATTCTAGGAAAATCGTTTTATATTATTCAATATTTGATTTGGGATTGGGATATGCATTGCACAGTGCCATATCGTCTCATCAGTGGAGGGCAATTTATGTCCCTTACTCATCAAACTGAGTGCACTGAACCCTTCTCACTGAAAGTCACTTCAATAATTAGTAGGAAAGGATTTTATACTGACTTGAAATCATGGAGAACAATATTTTAGGATGAACATCCTCCCTCTTCCTTTGAAAAGTCAATTAGAGGAGTGCTGTAACATGCACTTAAATAGTGCTCAATGAATATAAATAAGAAGGAAGTTCACTACATGGTATATAGGATTGTATAACTATGTAACCCAAAACTTTTAGTCACCATTTATAAAAAACAAATGTTCTAGTCAAAATACACATTCTAATTCACCTCTGCGAAAGTCATTGAACTCGCTTCTTTACCCATCAGTAATAACATGCTGCTCCAGCAGTGGACTTGTATTAATGAAAGTAAATGTTCTTATGCATAAAAGGCAGAGCAAAGACAATGCAAGTGAACAAACACAACACACTTCAAAGAGGATTAACACAGTGGTCTCCTATGCCCTCTGGGTCTAAAGACTGATTGAAAGCTGTTTTATAAGAATATTTTGTAGTTGTACAAAATGTTGCTTTCATTTGCTAGCTGGATGTTTTTATCCACTTAACGTGTTTTTAAACTAAGACTTCACAAAATCAGATGTCTCCTGGGCAGTACAACAATAATTATGGTCTCCTTTATTTTGGGAAAAAAAGTTACTTTTATTTTAACTTTTTCCTTTCTGTTTCACCTACTTCTTGGCTGAAGCCCCATGGCACAGAGACCAGATCCTGTTAGCCAGGAAATGGGAAATGACAGCTCTGAAAGCTACTAGCAATAGCTACAGGGGCCCTACTGCCTGCTATGTCTTCCCGTCATGAAGGGAATCCAGACAGCTGGGGCCTGTTGCTACAGCAAGTGAATCCACTATTTGGATGGGGGTAGGCAGAAGGATGGAGGACTCGGTGGGATGCTCCTAAAAGAGCACAGGAATCGGAGCAGAGAGAGACTAAGGAAATGAAACATGTTAGCTGGAAATAGGGTGGATGGGAAGGCTGCCAAGGGCCCACAAGGGCAGTTAGGGGGGAGGAAGAGAGTGGGGCTGGAGACACTTTGATTGAAGGAGCCTGTTCCAGGTGATTTCGTCCGCTACTTCGTCATTAAGATTAAAATGAAAATGGCTAACTTTGAGTTAAATGTGTGAGAATAAAAGATAAATGCAGATGTACAGTAGGATGATATTGTTATAGCAGAAGAGACCAGTAACTCTTCTAGTCTACTGTCATGGCTCTGGCAGTGGCCTAAACTCTGAATTTCAGAGGAAAGCAAAAATCCCCCACACGGAACCCAGACAACTGTGCAGTAACATGGAGAGAATCTTCTTAGCCCCATCAATTTATACCCCGAACCATGAGGTTGATACATTAACCAGGATCAAAATGACAAGTTACAATAACTGCACATGCTATTTTAATTCATGTAAGCATATAATCCTCACAGAAATCTTATTTAAGATATTTGCCTCAATAACATCATGTGCCAATGAGTTCCACAGAGCATTTATATCTTGCATAAAACATAACTTAATGTGTTGCCTTTTGATTTCACTGAATGTCCCCTTGTTCTTTTATAATGGGACAGAATAAAAGGAAGTACCTCTGACATAGGACCTCTTACTAATGTCATTTTGAAAACAGTTCTAGCTTCTTGTCAAGTAATAACGCAACTATGTATGTTTAGGTAAAGTCCAAAGAATTGTATCAAACTATATATTAATATTAGCATATAATATTTAGCAAAAAATTTGCTTTCAGACTTGTTTGTTGTTTATTATTTTAATTTACAACATTTACTGTTTGCAGAATTTCCAGGGAAATAATTTTAAATAGTTTCTTCCCCACTGCACAGTAAATACAGCCTTCTTAGTATTCCAGAATCAGAGCGTTATAGAAATTTTGGAGTCTGCTTCTGCTACCAAATTACGTTAATGGGCAAATACCAATTGATTTTCTTAGGAGCCACGCCCAGGGCTGAATCTGCAGTTTTTGAAAGTATCTTACTTGAAAACTATCTGGCTAGTTGTCAGAACCTATTATATCTACAACTTTATTTACAGATTTATGTATATGTACATCTTTATCACAATATGTAATATCAATTTTCCTTGTAAAGGTTACTATTTTATAGAACTCAGACTGAAGTTATTACCAATCAACTGCTTAGTAAACTTAAGTGGGACAACTTCCAGAATTTTTCTCAACATATAATTTACTTTTTATTCTATTTTGCTATCTTAGACAATTTTTTTTAGCTATATAAATTTCAAAGCCTTTTTCAGTGTAATAAAAAAGCCTTTTTGCTAGAAGTTTCTTGGTCCCATGTCAAATTATGATCTGCAATATTCCTGTACCAATGACAAATCATTAGTGTAGTGATTTTTCTGTTTCAAATCTGTATATTAAACTGTGCCCCTCAACCAATCAACCTTGGTATAAAGTGTAAGTGAGGTCAAATAAAGAGATTGCTCACTAAAAATCTGTGATCAAGTTGTCTGATCATACATAGACACAGCTCTCTGAATCGCTGCATGCACACTGTAAAATGTTATCATATAAACTTAAGCATTTCAGTTACTGATTGCTGTTTGTGTATATTTGATTTACTGGCTGGTCATAAAACTACAATGACAGAGTACACCAATATTTAATAAAAACTACTAGTCTTTTCTTTCAAATCTTAAGAAAACCAACATTCTTTATGTCTGACAGACTCATGATGTTGTGCTTCAACTATATACACTTACCAAAATTAAACTGTTAAGTTTATGTCTAATACTGTGTTGTACCTTTAAATATAACTGACATCTTAGAATAGATAGAGAGGTAATTATGATAAACTACACAACAGTGCTATTGTAGATAATATCATTTATCAATCCTGTGGTCCCCATCATTCATGCATTTACGGTTTGGGAATACAATGACTGCAAAAGAATAATAATCCATATTGGCTACATTCTCAAATCTCATGCTAGCTCACTAGACAAAACAAAAAAGGTTAACTGTATAAAACTGGAAAAAATGTAAAATTTTATTCCAAGAAAATTAACAGGCTACACAGGTAAATTTTGGCAAATGCAACTTTATATTGAAATCCACACATCTGTACCTTAAAGAAGTAAAGACTCACAGACTCTAATGTATTTCTAAAATACTAGAAATCATATTATATGCTTCAACAAGTTAAAACTTAAATAATTTAAAACAACCAATACACCAAAATGTGCAGAAAGTATAAACAAGACTGTGCCTTCAGTAGAATAAATGCTTCACAAATTGTGCAAGATATCATACCAAGGCTGTGGTCTCCCTATGACAGCTGTCTTAAAATATAAACATACATCAACTGCCTGTGTTTCTCAGAGCAAACTAGAATGGGCAGCACACCTAGAAAAAATATCATATCATCCCAGTGATGTGCATACCGATTTTGGGAACCATAGCAGTAAAAAGGAAAGAGAGGATTATGTGATCTTTCATGCACTCCCAAATGACTGACCAGAGTTACTGATACAATTTTCCTTGCTTATTTGCTTCATCGCTAAACAAAATGGAAGATACTAGATAACCCTTTAAGGCAACATGTGTTTATTCTGTATAATTATGACCATTCAATTATGACTGGGTATTACCTAGGCTAACGTTGCCTAACAGACTGATATCTAGCTTTTTAAAAAATATAAATAAGAGTCCAATAAACTTTATACCAAATCAGCAAAAACCACAGAATACAGTTGAATGCTAGTAATTTCACTGTTAACGAAATGGTATTTAGAAAGAGTAATATATTTGAAAAAAAAAAGAGTAAAGTCTAATTTGAACAAAAATACTGCTTTGGAATGCTCCCCAAAACTCACTCACAAGGCAAACAGATTTGTCAGTGTGATAATCCAATAATGCATGGCACATCTTTAATTACTTACGATACTTACGAGTCCTCAATTTTCAGTCTTTGCAAAACAATAATTGTCTGAAATGTTTTAAACGTCTTCAGATGTCTAAAATTAGTTTTATCAACACATTAACCTCATATCAACTTAACTTATTAAGATGTCCAATGCTAATCGTTTTGATGGTCTTATTTTATGTAGTGATATACACAGCATTTAGCACTGATACTTAGCATCTGCAATCCTTATCTAGATTTCAACCACATAAAGGAATTCAGGGCAGTGGTTCAGTCCTTTGTTCTTAATTACAAACCTTCACCAGTGGTCAGTAGGAACATATTTGGGTTTCAAATAGGATTATAGGTGAGCTATTGCAAAGACTGCAGAATGTTGCCCAAATCCTTACAGCTGCTAATCTCCCATTCTTGATTTTCTTCTCAAGACATGGCTACAGGCCACAATTGCTTAGCAGAGAAAGGGTAGTGTTTTACAAGGCTAGAGATTTACAGATGCTCCCTCATATAACACAGTAAGGTTCCCTTGGTAACCTGGATTTTCTGCAGTAAAGAAGGGTTGTACTGAAACAGCGCCTCAGCTCCCTGTTGGAGAAAATGCAGACAAAAGGATTGATTCCGGCCTGGGCAAAACTCATCCAGACAGCGGCCGTTAGAAATCCCCCTGGTACGACAGGCCCTCTTGCAAAAACTCTCCAGTAACAGGCTACCAAATAGGGACCCCACAAGGTCAGAAAGAGGAATGTCATAATGTAAAACATTCTGCTGATTCGCTTTTCCATTTTGAACTCATCTAAGACCAGTAGCCTTCTCCTGCTGGTGGTATTTGCATTTTGCCTGATTCCAAGCAAGGTTGGTGGTGTGGGACCCCTTCCAAATCCAGCCAGCCAATTAGCTGCTGCTTGACCACTGGCTCCAGGGCCATGAAAAGTCCAGTTCTGGCTCACCGCGGCAACGAATTGGACTGGCTTCATTTTCCTGCGATCATGAACGAAAAATATCAGCTTGAGGTAGACAAGCTGTGTGGCTAGGAGTATAAGGGCAAGAAGAAGCATAAATCCCAAAGAATCATTGGCCCTGAAAGAACGATGCTGAAAGGTGCATTGGTCTTCCTCCCTTATGAATGAGTAGGTGCCCACATCTAAAACTGGGGGGAAAGCCATAGCTACAGAAAGGGTCCACACCATACAGATAACTGCCAAACAAGTCCAGAAGGTCAGCCTTTTTGTATAAAACCGGTGGTGGGCAATAGCTAAGTACCTGGTGACACTTATGCAGAACAGCATGAAAGCAGTGTGGAAGCAGGATAAAACCCCCAAAAAGGCAATCACTTTGCAAGTAAGAGTCCCATACGTCCAAGTAGAGCCGTTTTTTACAGAGGTGAAAACAAACGGGAAACAAATAGCAGATCTGAGGATGTCTGAGCAGCAAAGATCCAACAGGAAGTAGTAAGGAGCTCTATGCAAGGTCTTATCTTTGACTAGCAAAATGGAGATCAGAAGGTTACCCACCACACTGACTCCTATTATGAAACCCAGTGAAGTCAGTTTCAGAAAGGCTGTTAAAGGAGAGAGATTTTGTAAAATGTTGTCAGCTGCATGGCTGTAGTTCGCCATAGATGGATGGATGATATGGATATTGCCACAGTCAAGTCTTATGATCTATATATAAGAACAAGGAAAAAATAGATCCATACATCTTACTGCAAATGTAATCCACAAACAGAACAGATCTTGTGTCTAGTCATACAGTACATCCTCTTTTCTTCTTTCTGACTTGTCATGCCATCAAAATATCTGAAAAAAAAAATCAAGCTATCAGTTCTTAAGTTAACAAGTAATGATGTCAGAAAGTGCTAACACAGATGTTAATTTATGGGGACCCAAATGAAGTTGTAAATTTGTGTACTATTTGTTTTTATATACAATGAGGCATTTTTTATCTGACCTGCACACTTATTGTATAGCATTTTGGCTTACTTGGAATTTCATAGATTTGGCTTGTTTACAGCCCCTGAACTGACCAAACATGTCATATTTGGTATACACCTTATATGTGGTAAAATATACAATTTTATAGTTCATGCCTCAAAGGCTTTATGAATAAAATGATCCCCAGTTCATAAGTCCAGGAAATAATCACTAGTATCTTAAAAGAAATCCTAAAAGACCACTTACATTTGGGCATTACCTACATTTATTTTACTTCTACATATTTGTCAATGTTTTAGAGACAGCTGCTGTGTTGATATGGATCATACCCAAAGAAACCCTGCAGAATTTATGTTTTTTAACCCAAGTCACCAAAGCACATTAATCACCGTGTTAGCTCATGCACATTGTAAAGGAAAATGGTATTCATTATTTTTCCCCCAGTAAACCCTGGTTTTGTCATTTAGGCTTTGATATAAACACGGATGCTAGACAGAAAACAGCACTGTGCTTTAAAGGTCCCCCCTTCTTCTGCCCCCCTTTATTATCACAAATCTTTAAAGCCCCAACATTATTTTTAAAGTCCCAACATTATTATTAAACCCTAGTAAACGTAAACATTGAAAGGGGGTAAGAGAAAGGAAACACACTCAAGAAATAATTCCCTTCCATTGAAAGGGTTGTCTTTGGCTGTGCTTAAATAAACGTATAATGAACAGATCTTCCTTTAGTCAATTAGGACTCCACGATTTACACTTATTCTCCGGGTGAATTGTATCTGAATACATTTCATGCAAAAGAAAAAATAAAATACAATCAAAAATTGCCTGCTGCTTTTCCAAAGCCCAGGGACAAGAGCCACTGCAAGTATGATCAGGCTCCTCCGTTATTCACATGAAGTGCTTCCTATGCCACCTCGGGTGTACAAAGGAGATTCACACTGAATTCCACTAGAATCCTTCCATTCTTACCATCCACAAAGCGCCTGATTACTGCTGTGTAAACAGAGGCTGATCAGATCATGGCACCGTTTTAAAATCATGACCCCCCCCCGCCGTTTCCCCCTCCTTATCCCCTCTGCTCTCCACACAGCTTGATATACATGCACACACATACCCAGCGATGCTGGGGGAGACTTGCTTCTGGGTTGCAAGGGCGCCTTGGGTGCTGCTCGTGCTTTGCAGACCCATTTGCCCTGAGCCTGCCAAGCCTGCCCAGCTCTGGGGAGCTCAGACGGAGCCCAGCGAAAGATGCATTGTCTGTGGGCACTTCCATTATGCAGTTTAGTTAAAAAAAAACACCCTTGGGAAGGCAGATCTCTCCCCTTCCCCCAAAACCTGCAGCTGCACCAGCACTGTGCCCCCAACGCTCTCCCCCCAGCCCCTCTCCTCCTACCTGTTGGTGCTGGAGAGCCACACACACTACAGCGTCTGCTGGCTATAAATTGCTAGTGGTTTTTTTTTTTTTGCCTTTCTTTTTTTGCCTTGGTACCTGGACTGAGAACATAGTCAGTGGCTCTGGCGGCGCATGCTCACTGAGCCTCGTTCAGTTCCCAGCCTCGTCCTCCCCTGTCGCAGCGGCACAGTCTCTCCCAGTAACGCAGCCGCGGCAGGCGCCGCCGCCTGGGTGAGCCCAGGGCAGCTGCGCGTTGCCCTTGCACTGGGCGGCTGCTGGGCCGGAGTTAGTGGAGAGCCGGGGCCAGCCAGCGTGTGGAGGGGGAGGGGGATTAGGCTGCCAGCTCCTCGTTCATGCCTTTGAACTGCTCCCTCCGCCCTCCACCGATCGGGGCCAGGGAAGGAGCTGGCTGCAGGCTGGTACGTTGCAGCCCCTTAGGAGGCAGAGGTCTGTAGTTTGCCGCTGCTGGGGATGAGATCCAGGTCTCCTCACACGTTACCTAGTTGCTTCGCTCTTTAGCAATGGTAGAGCAAGAAAGGGGCCTAGGAAGTGCAGTAACATGTCCCGAGAGTATCCAAACAGTAGTGTGTGTGTGTGTCAGTGCCTATGGAAATAATTAAACTGACGATGGAGCTATAAGACTCTGCATACGGTGAGGTTCTGATGATGTCCTGGCTGGGAATCACAGGAATGAAATGCAGGTGCTATGAGATGGCATTGCTGACCAAAGGCTATTGCAAGACGTTATTCCCATTCTCCCTGTGTGGTGTACAATTCACTCTACTTGTTGGATATCAATTGCAATATTTAAAACTAGAAAAATGTGAAGATTTGGATTAAACCTCATAGAGCATGTCCCTTTGCCCTCTGGCATATTTAATTTGATACAAGATTATCTGAGAGAAGCATAGGAAAAAAACAACGACCAAAAATAATTTATTTTATTTCAAGACTGTTATGGAACAGCTCCTTGATGGGGAAATTTTGATCCTGAAAGTCTTCCACATGATGAGCTTCTATTCAAGTCAAAGGGAACTCTTTCTAGGGTGGATTTGTAGGGTTTTGCTCATTATTTGTAGCTCAGGCCTTTCAGAATACAGTTATCTTGACATCATTAGTAGATTGCAGTTCGTTTTGTTAATCTGCTGTCAGAATTGTTTGGGATTTGTTTCACTTTTAAAGTGACCTTGAATTCAATGGCAAAATCCATTAACTTCAGTGGGAGTATAATTTGGCCCAAAGGGACTCCAGCAACTGAAAAGTGTGGTTATTTAAAGCAAAAACAAAACAAAAAACCCTCCTTAATGTGTATTATTCACTTCAGATGAAATTCGACTTTGTACAGAGAGCCCACTCAAAACTTATGTACAACTTCAGTCCCATTTTGAGGGCTTTGATACTCAATTTATGCATAGACCATGTGTGTCCACTGCACACGGGGGGTTAATTTTAACCTTCAGCAATTGACCTTGTGGGTGATTAAAAAGGTTATTAAAGTTACATCACTTCAGGGTGTAGAATTGTTACTCCATAGTCACCTCGGCTTATTTTCTGTATCTAAATACACATTCTCAAGTGTATTGTTAAACAATACTTTTTTCTGATACTGATGGTTAAAAATATTTAAAGACAAATAAATGTCTCCTATGATCTGGCAAATTAAATAGACTGATCAAATACACTGGAAGAATTCCCTGAATAGCTTGAAAATGATGTACTTTTGATAATAGTATATCAGCTGTATCTTCAACATTCTGATTAGGAAGCAGGTCGGCTGATGCTTAATCATTGTTAAATATAATTTTTATAATATGCACATAGGTAGGATTTATTCATAGAACACAATTTGATAATGTGTTCACACAGTAAGAACTTTTTTTAAAAAAAGATGGTCTAATGCAAATTAACACAACTTATTGTACATGTGTAATTTCAGAACCCAAACACCAATGCTTGGAGGAATATGTTTTGTCACAGAGTGAGCTGACTCTTTAAGGGGTTAGGCTGCTTCCTCAGTTGAGGGACCAAAGTACCAGGATCACATGACTAGAAACCTGGCTGGCTGGGAGAAAAGGGCAGTCCTGGGAAGACAAGAGGAGCAGACCTGGGAGTGAGTGGTCCATGAAAGAGTGGGAAGAAAGTCAGGAAGGGACTAGGGAGGCAGCCTAGGCTGAGTAACTCTCCAGAGCTCTTAGGTGGAAGGCCTGGGAGAGAAGTCTGCAAGGAGCAGGAACCAGCTAGGAGGAAAGCCTCAGCAGGCACCGAACTAGGAATCCAATATCAAAGGTATGAGCCAGTTAGGAAGGGTGAGTGGAAGATACATTGTTTTGATAGCTTTATGTAAATAACCAAGATTTTTGAAAAGAGGAGAGTTATTGGGAAAAAATCATCTGCGATGTGAAGTCTTATTACATGGGAAGAAGTAGAAACTGAGACAGTATCAGGGCCTGAAGACAGACCCTGCTAAAGATGACAGGTGGAGCCAAAGGATCAAAGCATGAGAGTGAAATCCTGACCCTACTGAAATCAGTGGCAAAACTCCCAGTGAGTGACTTCAATGGGATCAGGATTTCAGTTTAATGGCTATAAATTATCGATACACAAACAGCAGAATATTCATTCCACCATTCTCTTGCTTATATGGATAACTGCGGTGTTGGCTAATCTTCCTGAAAATTGGATGTTTGCAATGTCTGTTTATTCTCCATAATGCAGTTTGTAGAGCAATTTTGTGGGGGTTTTGCAGAATAGCACGAGTGCTTCATAAGGGTGAAACCCAGCTCAGTGCAGAGGGCCCGCATAAGGTGTATCTACTGCTTATGTGACTGTGATAGGCTGTTATCAAAAATATCTCCTTTTCAAAACACTCAAGGAATTCTTCCAAGAGAAATTTAATCTTTGCGCAGAAAGCCAGAATAAGCTCAGTGTACTGCTCAAGCCCCAGTTTAAAACTTTGAAATAATATTTAATCAGGCCTAATGTGATCCATAGACCTGCATGGGCCTTCTGCACAGGGGTGAATTTCACCCCTATTGTATTGGATCGGTATTTGTAAGCTCTTAGCAGTGTCATGGCCTTGTGCTGTCCCTTGCTACAGGGATGAATTTCACTCCATCTGCCCCATACATCCCACACTGCTTGTACTATACAGTGTTTGCCATACTTCATGCTTGTGTGTAATAAAATTTACAAGTTCTGTCCTAAAACTGTGCAAGTAGCAGAAGGCAGGGAAGATGTAAATCAAGGTGAATGCATGAGGTATAAGGAAAACACCCGTGGTATCGGTATGTATGTGCATTGTCTCTACAATCATAGACCTGTTTCAGAGCATGAGGGACATAGTGATAAACTTATCCAAATACAAATGACAGGTGGACAAGGCCCAAATGGTCAGACAGTGAGGTGGCTCCTAATGTGCAAGGAAGAGATTGCTGAAATACAAGGACACTTTTTAAACAGTGGGCTAAATTCTGGCATCAAATTTCTGTTTTCAACCTTTGTGTATTATTGTAAACTAAGCTGAAATGTCTAGACAAAGGCCTGGTGCAGTCTGACATACTTCAAAGATAGTGTCTCTCTCCAGGCATGGCTCACACGTATCTGAAGTAGAAGCTTCAGAAAGGGATGCCGTTTTGCAAACATTTTACATGCCACACACAACTGGATCCTGTGCTATTTTCTAAAAATCTCTTACTGTATTCCACTTCAGGAGCATCATTTATTCTTACCTACAGAATCATTTACTTTCTTTACATGCATGTCAACTAGGGAAATTTATATACATGTTTATTGCAATTGCATGATATGAATAGTTTTTTTTTATAAATATAGGATCAAATCCTCACAAACATTTAATGAGGTTCTTTAAAATGTTTCAAGACTGCCTTTGCAACGTTTCTTTTCATTGAGTCCCATTGCGTGTTTTACAGAGATAAACATTTAAGGAAAAACTCATTGTAGCTTACTTGCTGTTCATACCGAGTAAGCCCTGATTTTAACTTCCAGCATAATCTTAGGTTATGCATATATGCAGAAAGGTCAGAGTATCATACGTAGTACAACGCTTGTTATTTTCAACAAAGTATTTATTTTCCTGTGTCTAGGTTTGTATACAACATAGACATTTTAAAATTCAACAGCCCTCAATGTCTGTAATTCACTTGTGATTTATTGAAAAGTTACTAAATTGCTATTGGTTTCAAAGCCGCATTGGAGTGATAGTTCAAAATTCATGTCTTTAAAAGATACAGCCATCCAGATCTTCACATTGGTGTAACTCCACTGAAGTCAGCAGAGCAACAGACATTTGAGGATCTGGCCTGAAGTGAAAAAGCCAAATTTTGCAACATTTCTGTAGTAGTGGCCATTTTAGATTCCTGACCAATTAGGTGTGTAAAGGTTTTTAAAATGATATAATATTTGTATTTCCTTTGCTAATAATTCAGTGAGGTAGGCTCCCACCTCCATATTCAGGCACTTGCCTGATTCAAAAGTACTGAGCATTCAACAATTCATATTAAGCTCAATGGGAGTTGTTGGGTGCTCAGCACTTTTGAGGGAGATGCCTATATATTTAAACATGGATGTGGGAGCCTAACGGTAGGCTTCCATTTTTGCAAATCTTATTCCAGCCTTTATCTTTAGGTAACATGGTCAATGCATAGTGATGGCTCAACAAGCTGCAAAATAGTAGGATAGAGCTAGCTGGAAACTGGAAATTCCCCTCCCATAAAAATGTCACATTTAAAACAAAAAATCATCCTAAATCAGGACAAAACATCAGAAACACAACCGCAATGTGAGTTGTTGAGTGCGCTGTACTTTTTAAGATCAAGCAGATGCCTGAATATGGCTTTTGGAGCCTACCTCATTAAATTGTTAGAAGATTAAGTTAAAATATTACACCAGTGAAATTGACACGAGCCTTCCAAGCCCCAAGCTGGGGAGCCATCATTTTGATGTTTCCCAGTGTCCAATTGACATTTTTCAGCAAAGCTGAAATTTCCCGAAGGAGAATCGATTATTGCATTTTCTGTTGGGAAATCCTGATAGAAAATTCCCAGCTTGCTCTGCAGTAGGATCTGTACTGAGGTCCCGAGTGCCCAACCTAGTAGGAACGTTGGTTGGTACAAAGGCTGGGAAGAAGGAAGACCCTCACATCATCCTTGAGTGAACCCTGTGGGCCAACTTCAGAGCAGCATTCATGCTGCCTCTAGCCCCCTCAGTCAGAAAGTCTATTTAAGGCATTGGTAATTAAAGATGGAGTGGGAGGAATAGGAGGATCAGCCAAACCTCCATCCACCATTTCCTCCTCCCTCTAGAAAAATAAAATTGCCCCAGCCCTACAAACTCTTCAGAGTATCATACTCAGTAACCGAGAGGCACTGAAACACACATATGAATACTAAAAATAGCCTTATAGCAGGATTGACTCATTTATTTCATTTGTTTTCTTCTAAAGTTTAATGAATCCAATTACTGATACATATTTTAGTATAAGCTTCATTACAACATGGCTTTTGAGTGCTATAAATATACTTGATTCATTGGTTAGCTTTGTCCTCCGTGTCATACAGGAATGTGTGTATACCATCATGGATGCAGTACCATTACCTGATTAGATACAGATGAAAGAACTTGTTCTGAATTCATTACCAGATCCCCATGGGTGACAGTCATGACACTTGCCCAAAGTCTGTCTCATAGTTGATGTGAAGAAATGGTGGTTGGAAGTGGGCAAGAGACTGGGCTTGGAGCTTCCCCATAGTTACATTGCAGATACTGGGCTATGGTAACTGAAGCCAGTGACATCACTCCCACAGGACTGATGGCTCAGGGTATGTCTGCATTGCACACGTATCCTAGCTCTGATTCAGGTTTGAACCCAACCCCTGGCTGCTTCCATCATTCTGACTTGAGTCTGTAAGCACCCAGGTCCATCCTAGAACCCTGCTGGGGGAATGGGTCAGAGCCCAAGTCCTCTGAGACTCAGGTCCAAGCCCTGTCATTCTGCAGTGTGGATGCAGCTCAAGCCACAGACTGAGTCAGACAGTCTGCATTGTGCAGTATGGACATGTGAATGCGGCTGTGAGACCTGGGTCCAGCAATTGTAAACCCAGGTTTACCATGCAGTATGGGTGTTCAAACACAGGCTTGACAACACAAAGTCTGCAAGCCCAGGTTGCATAGCCCACAGTTTACAATGCAGCATAGACAAACCCTGTCAAGCACACTGGCCATGCCCACACATTTCCACTGACCTGTCCACATTCCATTCCTTCTCACCCTCACAGTGGGTCTGCTGTGCATTGGTCTTTCCACAGCACAGGAATGAGTGAGTGTGAGGCAGGATTTTGCCCCATCTTCTTTCACTTACATACTATGCCAGCCAGTGTCAATCAATGTAATAGCACCCTTGATTTCAACAGAGCTGCGCTAGTTTACATCAGCTGAGGATATGTCCTTGTGGTTTTAATGGCATAAATTATCAGCAGTAGAAACAGATGGTCGACAAAAAGCCAGTAGATTTTCATTTTTGAACAGTGCAGTTGGTTGTTTTGTGTTCTGTTTGCCCACCTCACCCCTTCTTGGCTATTATGTTTGACAGCCTTTTTGTCTAGGCTACATGTAACACTGAGTTTTCAATGAAATGCTTACTCAAAGAATATTTAATGCGCTGGGCTTACCTTGCTAAATGGGAAGTCAGAGCTGGAAGTAAGCCAGCCACTGATGAAGCACCCATCAGGACACTGGTACACTCTTCAGGGTCATGGCCTTTCAGGGTGCCAGTCACCGGTGTTCGGTGGTGCTCCATTTGTTACCAGCCCAGATGCCAGTGGAACCCTGTTGAACACAGTGAGTAGGGGGGTGACAAATCTGAAGCAAAAACAGGTTTTAAAAAAGGAACCTAGAAATAGTGGTGAGATACAGACAGGCTGACTTCCAGCGGAGAAATGTGGGACACCACTATAGGTCCAGAGGACACTAGTTAACTGTGTGAAGAAAGAGCTTTGTTTAAACATTGGAGGCTAAACAGTCCTGTGTCTGGGGCAGCGCATAGCTACACGACACACAGAGGAGATGTTAGACTTCAACCCACCCTGGAGCTTCCTAGTGTGTACAGGGTGGTGGCTGAGTGTTTCTCCTGGCGAATGGGCTTGGCAGGTTGGGGGGAGAGGGTCGGGTGGGGGCCTGGCCCCATCTCCTTTTGAGCAATTTACTCACTGCGGGGAATTAGGGAGTACTCCCTGCTCCAAAGGATTGCTCTGGTGCTTGGCTTCTTACGCGCCCACATACATCATCCTCACTGGTACAAGGAGGACTGTATTCTAGGTCTACTGCCTTCCAGTACTGGTCAGGGGTGGCAGGAAATAGGAGAGGTTCAGGATATCAGCAGAGAAGGAAGGGAAGGGACTGTAGGTTGCTGGGGAGAAGGACTATTTATGAATAGTATTTTCTGTATCCAGAGAAGGTGATTGACCAGGAGAAGAATGTCATCTACCACATTAGTAGGGCTTTCAGGTTCCACCCATGGCAAAGGCTTGGAGGTGTAAACTTCATGTTAGAAACCATGACTCTCACTGGTGCCAGTGGTTCAGATCTAGGTGTTAGATAAAACTGAGTTCCCTGGCAATTTGTCTGATGTTTTCAGTATGTTAAGAACTCTACAAACCCGATTGCCAACTATCTTCTGCAGAGGGATCCAGCACTCAGTTTGCACAGTGTAAACCACCACACAAGATCCAGGGTGATGAAGAATCAAGCCCCGCAGCTTTGTTGGCAGCGTGTGGATGTTGGGCTCTAGTGACATCTCACAAATCACTCGCACGTTAAAGACCTGCCTTTCCTGCTGCCCCAGACTTGGCATCTGGCACATAGAGCTATAGTTTAATATTCTGCAAACAGACAGAATGAAGCGTGAACTGTGATGATTTAGAACACAAACCAAGGAGAGACAATTTTAGATGTTACGATGCTTGTTGGGAATGCAGAAAACAAGAGAATCTCTTTGGTGGAGGGCTAGACATCTCTTAAACAATGAGAGATTAAATTCTGCAGAAGCTGGTGGAGCCACTGGAGAAGTGCTGAGATGGCACAACATCAGGAACTGTATCCACATAGCTCCAAGAAGACTACAGAAATGTAATATGATAGTACAGCATCTTCTATTTCACTGAGGCATGATATAACAGGATAATTGTTTTACTAGGCCCTCACCCAGGAAACTAAACTAGGCTAATGATAGTGAATGGCAATAACTGCTGCTTAATTGGACTAGTCTTAGCATAAATTTAGCTAGAGCTATGTAATTTAATGGTGATTAACCAAGTGCCAGGTTAGGGCCTGTTTCCATTCCAGTTGTAGTCAATGGAAATCCTTCCATTGGCTGCAGTGGGCACTAGATCAGGCTCAAAATGCCCAGTTCTAAGATCTGATCTTTTAAACTACAAACTGGTGAATAAAGATTGAGCCATACTCTTGCCTTGGTACTCAGGAGCAATACGGCAGGTTTCTGGTGGTGTCTAGGTAAATACTTCTGTATTATAAAACCTACATACTCTGCCAGATATTCAGCTGGTGTTAAATGCTGTAGCTCCATTGACTTCCATGGAGCGATGCTGATTTATACCAGTGGGGGATCTGGCCCTGTATTTGCCCACCAGCAGAAGTTTGAAGTATGGCAGATTCCATCTTTATTTGTTGGGAGTTATTGTCTGTCTTTTCTTAAAAAGAAAAAAGGAAGAAAAAAAGAGTAAGTCAGAAAAAGAACTCAGAAGTCAGGAAATGCAATACTGAAGGTTGAATGTACAACCATAACCCTCCACTGTTGTGTCTGTGCATTATGATACTGCCTGTTGTCTTTAGGCCTGGTTTTCCTCTCATATCCATGTTTGTAAGTTAGGAGTAACTCCAATAAGGTTGGTGGAGGTATGGCAGAATAAAACTGGCAATGCATTGGCGAATCAAGCCCTCGGTACTTAAAATGATGCAGGCCCAGATCTCAGCTGATGTAAATCTACCTAGCTCTATTGAAGTCAATAGATTTACACCAGCTGGCCCACAATACATTATACATTTTCCCCTATCACCTTAGAGTTACCTGTTTAGCATCTTGTAGCCATGAAGCCTTATTTAATTGCACATTAGTGTTGTCTTAGCATACTTTGTTATATGAAATACTTGTGTGAATACAGACAGGGGCAGTCTACATTGCAGTCCTAGGTACAGTTGCAACATATGGAGACATACCTGAGTGAGCTTTGGTCTAGCTAGCATGGGTACCAATATGAATAAAGCTGTCCTGGGAAGGCTTGTGCAGCTCATGCTGAAGCCTGTCTTGCCATGGCTTCACAAGCTAGCTAGATTAAAGCTAGCTTGGGCATGCTGACGTGCTGTAATTACAGCCTCTTATTGGGTGTAGATATACCCTCAGTTACTGTGGCTTATCCTGGGGTCACTCCAACAGCACTGGGTATGTCTACACTGCAATCTGGAGGAGTGACTGTAGCACATGAAGGCATAAACAAGCTAGCTTTTATCAAGCTAACTCATTAAAAATGGCAGCATAGTCACAGCAATATGGGAGAGCCTCCTTAGTACACTCTTTCCCAGGGCCCTGGGCACATGCTGGGGCATCTCTCCCATGCAGCCACCTGCACCACCATATCTACAGTGATTTTTAATGAGCTGGCTCTATCACAGCTAGCTTGGGTATGTCTACGTGGGCTGCAATCACATGGCCTGATTGAAGTGTAGCCATACAAAATTATAGCTGAGTCTCTAGTACCCCCCCCCCACACATACACAGTGAAAAGTGAGTGTAAAATGGATGTAAAATGCTACCAAATAAGAATATTCAACTCACCGGAGATGGTAGTATTTTACAGTGACTTTCATTGTTGCCCACTCTTGTGATTTTATCACAACGCTCACAATATTTGGTCTTTTTCTTAAAGTCCCAGCACCTGGAATGTTGTGATATTGCAAGAAACTTAATTTTTTTTGTGGAAACTGGGCAAGGTTCTAGCCCTCATGGTTGCAAAGAAAATCTGGACAGTGTGAGGCTTAAAGGCTCAGAAACCATAAGGCCAATATAAAGAATCCCAAGTGGTTTTTGACACAAATATTGTATTATTTTTGTCAATCTTGTGCTTTTTTGGGGGGGAGGGGCCTGACTCGTGACCTGTAAACTCTTGGAGTTGGCAGTACTGACTTTCCCCAAGCACACACAACTGCAGAAGGTGCCAAGCAGTGATGTAACTGAAAGTAGAATTTGACTCGGCATGTTGAGCGACAGGAAGAGGGACTCTTTGGGATGGTTCTAGTGTACAATGAGGGAGCAAGAAAAAGAAATTTACTGCTTACATATTTTCACTAATCTTAAATATATTTCTTCTATGGCATACATTCAGTAACTTCAAAAATGAAATGTGAAAATGGGATCTACATACTAATGTTAGTGATAATCATAATAATACATTTTCAGACATTTTGGGACGTGTCTGGTCATAAATACACTCATCAGATGATTAAACATGCTGATTCCTCACAACACATATACAACTTGTAGCAAACTTCTAGTAAAACGTACCCTATTATGTAATGAGTCATTGCTTCATGCTTTGTAAATGTGAGGTATCAGAGAGTATTTAATCATTTTATACCCCCTCACCCACACATATATATTGGCATAATGGTGAAGTTTCAGAGTGGTAGCCGCGTTAGTCTATATCAGAAAAACAGTGAGGAGCCCTTGTGGCACCTTAGAGACTAACAAATTTATTTGGACATAAGCTTTCGTGGGCTAAAACTCACAGATGCATGGAGTGGAAAATACAGTAAGGAGGTATAAATACACAGCATATGAAAAGATGGGAGTTGCCTTACCAAGTGGGGGCTCAGCGCTAACGAGCCAATTCAATTAAGGTGGAAGTGGACTATTCTCAACAGTTGACAAGACAATGCCCCTCTTCCATGTACATTGGCCAAACCTGAAATTTGGCAGAGACACAGCGCCAGATTCTAGCTCCTGTATGGACTGATTTAGCGAGTGTGGCTGAAACACCCTTCCATAGCTACAATGGGGCAGAGTAAAGGTTATACAGACTACCTTAATGATGGCATTTTCAGACCTATGACTGCTTCATATTACAGTGAAATCCTGGCCCTATTGAAGTCAATGGGAATTTTGCTATTGGCTTTGGCCAGGATTTCATTCTTAATGTTGTACTTAAGGAAACGCTTAAGTGCTTTGCTGAAACAGGGCCATAAGTATATTCAAACATGGCTCCTAACAATTGAATTCAGTAAAGTACTTTAAAATCAGGAACCTGACAGTGTGTGATTAAAAAATGCCAACGTTTCTTTTTAATGAAAAAACCTACATGCCAAGTCACTCTTTAAGGCTTATGAACTAGAACAATGCTGGAAAGCATGACAGGAGGGTTTGTGATCACAGCAATTGCTTTCAACAAGCTGAAATGAAGAAAAGGAAACAAAAAGTACAGTAGACTTTGACATTAATGAATGGTTTCATGTGAATACAGCTCACTGCACAACAGTTTCTTGGGAATGGCTTTTCTTTTCTTTTCTTTTTTTTTTTTTTTGTGTCTGACCCATAATCATAGTGGGGAAAGTGAAATGTTTGTACTGGCAGGCAGTGTATGAATTTTCTCAGTGACTGTTTGCACCAAGCACTACTTTAGGGCTTTCATTATTACCATGATCCAGAGAAAATATTCTGTACACACACATATTATGGGAATTTACAGAAACATATGCACTAATAAAACTTTATAGAAGTTTCTGATTCTCCTGTAACCTGTACATTAACCTGTTTTGGTAATAAGAGAATACAGAGTTACTGAAAGCTGTTGGCACGGATCAACTGATTCAACAATGAAAAAATAAATCTTTCATTCAAGTTTTTTTCCTCAAGGCTTAATTCTTGAGAATTCGGAGTGTGCTTTTTACAAAGAGAAAAACAGAAAATTGTTTTACAACACTAGAAAATAAAAAGCAAAATCCTAGCTCTTCAACAACTGTATATGGAGCTTTCTGTGTGCAAAGGGCTTCACTACTACTGCCTGTAAGGGAGCTTGTGTGTATTCCCACTCATACTGTACCTATCTTATGCCATTAAATCCAAGAACTTATCTTGTGTGCTAAATCATACACAACACTTGATCAAGCAATATGTATTGTCTTAAAGCCTTAATACTTGGCTGGCAGAATAATATATCTGTTAGTAGATATTAAACTCCCATCATGCTTTGTACAGAAAGTTTCCAGAACCCTTTTGTGACTGAACCAAAGTTCTGATGCACCATACCTATAAATTGAAAAGTGCTATGATTTAGGGCGAACCTTAGAGTGTGACCAAATGATAGAATGTATGAAATCAGTGATGGAAGGTGTGTAATCTCTTGCTCTGACCCCACTGACTCTTAGAAAATATGACCAGAAATCCAGGAAACCAAGAAATGACCATCTGTGATTGATAAGGGATACTTGTTATTACACAGGTGTTCTGTGTTTGATGAGATAATGAGTTATTGAAAGGGGTTTTTAGCTCAATAGGAATTGCTTGTTGTCACAGATGTTTTCAGTAATAATGACTTGGTTGCAGTTGTCTTTAGCTTATTGATTAGGAAATATGAGATATCATAAAAGGAACTCCTGGGTAGATCAGTTATGGGAAAGGAATTTTCTTTATCTTGAACACAGTATATAAGGGAGAAAGTTTCTGGGAGTTAGTTGGGAGTGAATCGAGCGGCAGGATCACTTTGCCAGATTGGTTTGGTAACATATAATATCTTCCTTTCTGTGTTGTGCTGTATTGATTTTCTATTAATAATCTTTGATTAATACATTGTGATTGAGCCTGGTTATTTGACAAATTATTAATTATTATTAAAAATTGAATCCATAACACATAAAGGCAGCATTTTGACAACTCTATTGCATCCAGACAATTTCAAGTTCCTAGGATTTCATCTATTAATTTAACAAGGTGATGTGCATAAGGTGATCTCTCTTTCCTATATGTGGTATTCTAGACTTCCAGTCTACTCGGAGGGTCAGTACTCTCCTGGATGCACAGGGGATTTAGATGATTAATAAAATCTAATGGGATTTAAGCACATAAATCCCTGGGAAATTGATGACAGAAGAAACTCTTTATCTTGAGAGGCAGTGACTCAGAAAAATATTTGAGTATCATGGTGGATAATCAGCTGCACATGAGCTCTCAGTGAGATGCTGTGGCCAAGAGCTAATGTGATCCTGTGATACGGAAACAGAGGAATCTTGAGTATAAGTAGAGAGATTATTTTACCTTTGTGTTTGCTCTGGTGCAACCGCTATTGGGATACTGTCTCCGGTAATGGTGCCCACAATTCAAGAAGGATGTTGATAAATTGGAAAGGGTTCAGAGAAGAGCCACAAGAATGATTAAAGGATTAGAAAACATGCCCTATAGTGATAGACTCAAAGAACTCAATCCATTATCTTAGCAAAGAAGGTTTAGGGAGCCACTTGTTAATGGTCTATACATTCTTGCAAGGGGAACAAATATTTGATAATGGGCTCTTCAATCTAGCAGACAAATGCCTGGAAGTTGAAACTAGACAATTCAATCAGGCAATAAGGTGTAAATTTTAAACAGTGGGGGTAATTAACCATGGAAACAACTTACCAAAGGTTGTGGTGGATTACCCGTCGCTGACAATTTTGAAATCAAGATTGGATGTGTTTCTAAAAGATCTGCTCTAGGAATTTGGGGTGGGGGGGAGATCTGTGGCCTGTGTTATGCAAGCGCTTAGATTAGGTGATCATAATAGTCCCTTCTGCCCTTGGAATCTGTGAGTACTGATTCTGTGTACAGTATGTTTATAATCCACTGCTTAAATAACATATTTGGTCCTCCATCTGGAATGAAGTGCACATGATTATTTGTTACTGGGAGTTCGTTAAATTACATCTGAGTTGGAAGAGAAAAGAAGAGAGCTCATAAAAAAGCTTTGCAGATTTAATGAAGAGAACGTCAGGTAGACTGAGTGAAGGAAAGTGATGTGGAAAAGCTCTGAAATAAAATTGGCTTATTATTGAGATTATAGTAAATATAACCCAGAAAAGGAGCTTGAATATGTAATACACATCTATATGCAGACCCATGTACCAGTGTATACTTCTGTGTCAACTTACAATATACATTAGTGAGATGTTTTTGATATTAGGCTTCTCTGATTATTTCTACCTTCCCTGGTTGATAAATCCTGTGATGGGGGAAAACATTTGAACTGAAACTGAATATACAGGTTCTGAAATATGTGCATGTGTGAGGGGCAAAATTTTTTTATTCTAATATGTGTAAAAATTTAGGTCAAATTAGAAATAAGAGACAAATGGTAGTGGCTCTTTTAAGAGCCAACTCCAATCTCAGAGCAGTGCAAATCAGGAGTAATTTTACTGAAATCAATGGTATTACATACCAGCATAAGATCAGAATCAGACCTCATGTAATTGCTGTCCAAAATGAATTTAAGGGCTGAGGGTCAGATCTTCAGCTGGTGTAAAGCAGCATAACTGCCATTTCAGTGAGGCTATGGTTATTTATACTGCCTGAGCATCTGGCCCTGAGATTTTAAAAATAAAAGATTCAGATGACACATGAGATGGGCCATAATCTGCCCTTGATCATTCCTCTGCTATCAGTAGGAATTCTGGATGCAGGACATGACTGGCAACATTTATTATTTTCAAAAAATTGGTTTCGTCAGGAATGAGATATTAGCATGTCAGGGTTTAAACTGAAGCACTGAATTTCATTGGGAGTTAAGCACCTAGCCCCCATAAACCCCTTCAAAATCCCAGCCTAAAAAAAAGGATTACTCTCTGTATGCTGTATTTGTTCCCTTTTCCATAACAGTTTAATGCCACAGGGACTGCGTCTGACTAGACTCAGTGGGAGAATGCTAGCACATCTGGTTTCCCCATGGTCTTACATGAAGACTGAATAGACTCACAGCTTTTGCTGCCAGCTTTTCTACAGACTTTCACTGTGATTAGATTTGTTTACCATTAATACAGGCTGATTTTCCATAAAGGTACGAGTGAACTGACTTGCTGTGTATGCATCTGAGTTTGCCATTACGTTTTCCAGGTTTAATCTCCCAGCAGTGAATTTTTATGGGCGGAGAGTTTAAGAAAATCCCTTGAGTCACATCTGAGTCTTCTGGAAATGATGCCACCTTTCTGCCACGTCTCTCAAACCCAGCCGCCACTCCCGTCCCACACATTTGTGTTTCATACAATTATCTCCACTTTTTTTAGATAAATCAAAAAGCATTGAACTTGTGACACCTGAAATTTGACAGGGAAACAGCCTGATCTAGTGCTCATTTAAATAGGAAGAAAGCCTCCCATTGACCTCAGTGGGCTTCTTAAGCAGGACCATAGTCCTCACTGACTACAATCAAGTCGTAATTAAAAAGGCACTATTTGCCAAGAGTTATTATACAAAGATATCTTGGATTCACAGTTTCCCCAATAATTACAATAGGAATTTAATGTTACTGTGTGGTATCCTAACAGCAACCACTATAGGTCTATGACCAGCACTTAACACTGTTAGTTAATTAAGTTGGAATAAGTAAGCCTAAATAAGTAAAGGCTGCTTACGTTCTTTCATAAATGCACCCTTGTTGATATATGCTAACAGTGTTTTTGCCACATTAAATATTTGAATCTTAAAAAATTGTCTTCTAAAGGATTTGAGGATTTATTTCAATACCCAGGTGCTGTTGAAAATCCCAGTAGGCACCTACCTGAATCTTTAGGGGACTAAATACCGTTAAAAAATCTGTCTCTAGTTGCTTTGCCAAATTGGGTTCTAAATAAGTGGCCTGATCTTCAGGAGTGCTGAACAACCCCCAGCTCCAATTCACTTTAGTGGAGTTTCTCCTAATTTACTTGTGTATCGGAGACGGGAATCAGACCCAAGCTCTCCCTCCACCACCCAAAAACCCATTGTCAGATACGATGCGAATGGAACGGTTAGTATTGTAGTGTAATAATTACCACTTGTACCATAGTAATAGCCTTATTATGGTTCTTCTATTTAGTCATGCTTTGTCTTGTTATAAATCAACAGTGAAGTCACCCCACCTCCCTCTCACAAAGCCCAAGTAAACAACACTCTGCAGGGAAGCAGTAGGAGCTGGGATCCCCACACCATCCCCAAGTAATAGTAAAGGCATGAGTCTCTGGGCTACAGAGGGATAGTGCCCTGTGAGCACTCCTCGCGATGCGGCATGTTAGGTGTGTGGTACAAACAAGAGGTGGCATGGCTGAAGAGTTCTATGCTCTAGCAACCTTTGCCAGCATTACAGCCCATGCCACATACTTCCCATGAAACACTACGCCAAGTCTTGCTTTGTGCCTCAGTTTCCCCATCTGTAAAAGGGTATTTTGAGACTTTATTCATTAATGTTTATGACAGGATTCTCATATAGAAGGTGCTGTCCAAAGGCCAAACCATTATTGTAAGTGTTGAAGCAGCCGCAGTGACACTTATCTGAGTGGGAGAAAGGCTCCAGCAGTGGCTTAGTCCATTTTATCACCTCAGGGGAGGCAAGTGTGCTAAGCAAGTGAGCTGAAATATTTGCATCCAATATTCAAGGGCTCCTGTACAGCGTAGCATAATACTTAGCTCTTATGTAGCACTGGAAGCTATTGCCCAGCAATGTTCCTTAGGAGTGAAGACCTTTCTGTCATGTCCAGTTGCAGGGTGGGCTTCATGCAGATTGTTCAGTGTCAGTGGACTTGCTGATCTTGAGCAATACTATTGCTAAGGCAGATTGAAAATACCTGCTGGAAGCTGCTAGCTCCTGGCTGCTAACCTTTCTACATTAATTAGGGGGTAGACTGTGTGCACTAAGAGGTGGGTGTTGCAAGACTGCAGTTTGTTTTTGCTCTCCACTACAGAAACAAATACTAATGACGCTTGTTCTGTGTAGAAAGTGAACTGCCCCCATACGCTGAACTGAAGTCCAAAAAATGTATTTAAATAACTAGACCACAGTTTTCACTGCGAAATGCTGAGATGCAAAACAGGTTCTTGTATTGCTTTATGAAAATGTCTCATAATATTTATAAAACATTACTGTATAATTTTCTTTGGAAATAGTATAATAGTCTTTTTACTTGGGTATCTGATCAGAAAAGCTGCCATTACTTGCTGGGGTTTTTTGTACTAAGAAAGCCATTCGTTGCAATCCTGGAAATTGAGTTTATAAAAATGACTCGAGTCTCCCATGAACCAACGGCCAATTAAGGGCCCACCGAACTCAACAGGAGCTGTGTTGTTGACTTCAAAGGAATAGGATCATGCCTTTATGGGGACTTAAATTGTTTTGGTGTTTGTAGTGGACAATGAAATACAATACCATTGATGTATCTTGGCAATAGGACAAAGACAAACGTGCTCTATGACAAATAAACCTAAAATATACTTATATTTACCTAGATGCCCTGAATCAACTCAAATAAAGTTTTCTTCTTCATTTTAACTGTTTAAATCAGATTGTTCTCATCTCTCTTTTCCCTTCTTGTACGAGCTGACTCATCTATTTAAACCGTTTTCAGTCACTTCTTTCTCATCCTCTCTCTCCCTCCCCCTGCTTGTAAGAGCTGAATCATGAAATTAACAATAGAATCTATTTGAAAGAGTTTATTAAAAATTGAGGAAAAACAGGAAGATCAGCCATGACATGTGCTCTTAGTCAAACCATTCACAAATGTAATTCTCAACCAATACAATAAATAATTTCCATTATAACCCAGTAAATACACCATTATGCATAGTGATTGTCCCTTAGTTAGGAACATGCAGCTACAGGCAAAAGAATAAAACTCCAGGTACCCCATAGCATCACATGAATGGTGTGGTGGTTGTGCTGCTCTACAGGGAAAAGCTATGGCATAATTGTGTGAAACTCCTATGTAAGAACCAGCTATCAGAGATTTTCTGCTAAAGTGATGATGGAGGTGTTTGGGAAAAGCTAGCTGCAATGAAATTTGCTCTTTTGAAGTGGTAGCATCCGCTCTACTGCCTGGCCATGTCCAGGACATCCATCACTGCTAGGCAGTGGCCCTGAACTGCAAGCCCAGAAGGGTGGCAGCTGCCTTAAGCACTTTGTTCCCCTCTCTTGGGCTGCTAGATCTTAAAATGCAAATTTCATTGTTACCTCTGTCACGTGCAGAAGCAGACTTGTAGAAACGGGCTGGGGGGTTCACGTTAGGGAAGCTAGATAAACACCTGCATATCAATAAAACAACCTTATGAGCTGCATTGCTGTACAGCACTTGAGCTGGGGAATCATGGAATCAAGGGATCTCTCCATAGTCAGACATTAATGGGGGCAGTTGTATTTGTTCCTGTGATGTCAGCCCTGTGTGGTACCTGGAAGCCCTGTTAGAAGGGGAGAATAGTAAAATTGACAAGTCCTTGACTTTAACAATTATGTTTTGTCATCCCTTGTCAGGTTTCCTCAGAAGAGGGACACACACTGCATGTTTACGAAGAGGTTGCAGATGGTATAAAGCTCACCTTTGCACTCTTCATTCTGCTGTTGCTTTGTGCAGGCCTACACCCCCTTTGTCAAGTTAGGGCAGCCAGATGCCAGCTGCTAACAGACATGTGGGGCCAAAACCACGACTGCAATCAGTGTGCTATAAGGATGTCCCTTTTGGTGGCAGCAGAGGGTGGCTGTGGCATAAGAGGTCCTACCCTCACCATAATCAGCCTGGAAGGGCCAACGATGTTGCTCTCTCAGCTGATCCCTCCAGCCAAGCAGTACAAAGTATATCAAAGTCAAAACATACCAGAGGAGCTGACTTGAGTATGTGGCGAACACCTGAAGCTCACAGAAACACCCTCTAGCTTTGTAGTATGATTCTACCCACAGGTTTAGTTTTGTTTTTTGGTCCAAGCTTCAGCTCCGGTTTTGCACGGCAATCAGGTGGACAACTGTGTTTAGAATTTAGGCCTTAGCGAGTAACGAAAAGGGGTGTAAACTCAAGTGTTGAGCAGTACATGTTCAAGAACGTCCAGGGGGCTTGTTCACTGGCATTTAGACTTCAAAGAGCGTACTGAGTTTATTGATCACATGCAGAAAAGTTACATAAGCATCTGGTTTTATAACTATTGCTCAGAATTAAAAAACAGTCACTGAACAAAATATGTAAGTCTTCACTGTTGCAAAACAAGCAACCCCCAAAATGTTAGCACCTCAAAGAAAACTAAACATAAATGTATATGAACCAACAGATATATGCATAGAACATTTGGTCATTTCAATCTTTTCTTCAGAAATCTTTTCCTTGTTTGACTGGTCGAT
This sequence comes from Chelonoidis abingdonii, assembly GCF_003597395.2. Taxonomy (NCBI): domain Eukaryota; kingdom Metazoa; phylum Chordata; order Testudines; family Testudinidae; genus Chelonoidis; species Chelonoidis abingdonii. The sequence continues at coordinate 52,763,726 of NC_133769.1, read as the reverse complement.
ATATTACATATACTCTATGTATCATACACATTTTAAAGAAAAGTCATGGTCTAATCCTTAAGCATAGCTATTGATTAAATCTGATTCTAATTTGAAACAGGAATCCAAGCTACAGAAGAGGCACATTCTAAGATAAAAATACAAAAGAAAAGGTTTTGCACATTTGTCTATTTTGCCCATGTCTCAGCCTGACTACAGCAGAAGTGAGCTGTTGCAGGGGGGATTAACTTTAATTAGAAAGAACATCTGCACACACACAGAAGTCTAAGTAGGCTGTTCTTCAGTTATCATATTAAGAGTGCGTCAATATTTCCAAATCTTTATTATCCTGACAAGGAGGTTTATGGCTGCTTTCCTGCTGACTAAACCCTGAAATCAAATTGTAGAAATGTTATATTCAGTATATGAACTTTCACTGTGAATGAATCTGGGCAATTATTTCTTCTTCAAATAGCTTGTTTCCTTCTTTACTTTAATGCAAGGAATATGAAATAATCATCTTCTTACTGTCATGAAGACAAATCCTGTAAATCCCTTCTACCAGTAATAGTTTTTATTACCAAGGATGGCACAGCAAGAAGGGTTTGCAGGATCATGCTCCATGATTTTGAAAGTTGCCAGGAACTGAGGCTCAGTTTTAAACTCATAACAAGTAGAGTTTAAGATTATGCTTTTCCAAGTCATCTTTTTAAAAAGTCACAGCTGTCCATTTCTTTTCCTGGCATATAAACCTAGACAGGCACAGAATCCAACGATAGTGAGAACTACGCCTAGCAAGAGAGCAATTGCGTCTCCAGAATCCATGGCTTCAACCACAGGCAGCATAAGCACCAGTGAAATGAGCACCACAAAGAGTTTTGAGGTGTTCCCAAGAAAAGCCATGTTGCTGATCAGGTGGTCTTGGGAGGTTAAACAATGACGAGAAGCTGGTACTTCAAATGTATCTAAAAATAAAAAAAAGGAACATGAGAGGGTTTTTCCCTTTAAATTTATTTCCAAGAACTCCAGATCAACAGATGTGACTAGAGTATCACCAAGTCTGTATGGAAATGTATTGTAGTGTGATTGATCCACAGAGCAGGAACGAGACTTGGAGATTCAGGCTTGGTCTTCACCGACACAAAAGTGGGTTTTTTTACAGCGAGATAAAAAAAACAGTAAGAGTTCTCTCTGTAAAATCCTAAGTGAAGATACCATAGTGTTTATCATAAGGAAGCTAGTCAAGGTCAGCACTGTACTCCCCAATCATTTGATCTTACCTAGTTTATCTTGCAGTAACACTAAAGTGCCTTGTCTCCACTAGGATTTTACAGCAGGATAGCTAATCCACGAACACACACACTTTTTTGGTCAGTGAAGACATAGCTTTAGGGAAGTTATTCTGGATTAAGGGAGGGTGAGAATTTAAAACAAAAAGTTATTGTGGAATAGGTCCCTGTGTGGATGCTCTATTCTGGAATAAGAAAGCCTTTTTCCAGTTTAGCTTTAATTTACTTCCAAAGTGGATCAAGCTAAATCAGGAAAAAAGGCAGTCTGATTCTGAAGTAAGTGTGTCCACATGAGGAACTATTCTGGTCAATATCCTCATGCAGACAAGCCCTTAGGTTTTCTTCCTGGCTCTGCCAAAGATTCTTATATGACCTGGGGCAAGTCCCTTAAATCTCACTGTGGTTCAGTTTTCCCATAATTATCCCCTAATTGCTAGGGTGATCCATGCATTATGATATTAGCCTTGTCAGTGATATAACATTTATGTTATTGCCATGCTTAACATCCCACTACCCCTAAAGAAGTGGTCCTAAAACTGAAAGAACTTACACTGTGCTTACACTTTTCCAGATTTCTCTTCCGTCTGGCTAAACACTGGAGTTTGAAGGTCAGATGAGCATAGAGATTGAGAAAACAGGACAATAGTGTAAATTTACAAGTTTTTGTCTTCTATTAAAAGTCTAACAGCAACTTACCGTAACTCTATAATTACTCTATTTCCTTTATGGTTAGCACTGGAATCCAGAAAGCAATAAACTCCACTCAGTCATCACCTGTTAAAAATCAAGAGAGAGTTATTTGTTCAGTTAATGGAACTGTAAAAGGTCTGCTAGCCATAGACAGTGGAAGGGAAAACAGGAACAGGCGGTGAAGTGAGTAAAAAAAAATCTCAGAGCTTAAGAGTCATGTGCAACAACATCTGACAGGCAAATAAAATCGGCTTCTCTGCAGACAACTCTGCGCAAAATTTTGAACTCTGGGTCTGAAAGCAAAGGGGTAGCTTGAGCTGTGAAGGGCCCCGGATCTCTTTAATCTACAAAGTTATAGTCTCACCCTGTGTTAGAAGCCAGGCCTATGTGCATTACCTTTTTGCAGGCAGCCATTAGAGGGAGAAAGAGAAAGAAGAAGACAGTTTGACTACATTTCCCAGCATTTGTGCTGCCTACAATTCCCACAGTGCACTGGAGCAAATCAGACTTAAGCTTTTACATACACATAAAGGGCAGATTTCTTAAGAACAACAACAACAAAAAAACAACAACAGGCATTTTGCTTCCAGTGGAAATTCAGATTGGTTGTCGACTGGGTCTACAGCTGTCAACATATATATATCACACGGTATCCAATAATTTTTGGGTTGCTTTATACAGCTTTTAGGACCTGACTTGGATCTTGCATCAGTGTAACTCCACCAACTTTTGCTCCTGATTTATAACTATAACTGACAGTAGAACCAGGACCTTCGAATCTATGATTAATAGTGATGTGGCTTTTTACAGAAAAAAAAGCTGCTGGGCTTTTTATTATTCTTCATTTTCATTTAATAAATCTAATACCAGGCAAATGTTTTATGTCTAAAGCAGCAGAGAATCCTGTGGCACCTTATAGACTAACAGACGTTTTGGAGCGTGAGCTTTCGTGGGTGAATACCCACTTCGTCAGACGCACGAAAGCTCACGCTCCAAAATGTCTGTTAGTCTATAAGGTGCCACAGGATTCTCTGCTGCTTTTACAGATCCAGACTAACACGGCTACCCCTCTGATACTTGTTTTATGTCTGTTTGTGCAATCTCCCAAACCAGTATCTAACGATTTCCCTGCATTGTTTATAATTAAAACAGAAATTTTTTGCTACTGCCTGATAACTAGATGTAAAACAATAATTATTATTGTTGCTATTAATGCTACCATAATTATTTCTTTCTGCAGCACCCAAAAGCTGGTTTGGTACCTCACAGAAACACAAAAACACAAGGCCCCAACAGACACACAGTTCTGCCTTTGAGGATCAGATTGAAGAATCAGGGATTTATTTTAGACCCAATGCTACAAAAGGGTGCTAAACTACAGGGCACAGAAGAAGGGAGGCAGAAAGATAATGCATAGCTTCACATGCCCACAGAGCCTGTCTACACTAGTACTTTCACCATTGCTACCCCCAGTGCAGCAACAGCTATTGAAATGTATTGTTGGGGGAATTCTCCAAAAATGCTAATATAGGGGAAAGTTAAGACATGAAGTACATATGGAAATCTTAATCTGGGGCAGTCCTTAATATCAATATTTTAAAAAATCCTAACATTATTATAAACCATTTAAAGGGACACATACATACATATTTAAATCCCTAAGTAATAGTGCCTTTGTTTAGTAAAACTGAAATAAATTAAAAGTCGAGTTTTCTTGCCATGCTGGTCATTCCCTGTTTGCTCTTATCTCTACTTGGAGAAAGCAAATAGGACAAGTTAGTTTCACTGTTGACTGTGGTCGATTCCTAATTAATTTCACTCTTAGAGTTTTATGCACCAGCCATAATAAATAATAGTACTAATTAGCATTTATATAGAACTTTTCATCCAGAGATCTCAAAGCACTTCTAAAAGGTGAAAATCCTTATAGCTCCTTTAAAAACAGAGAAATTGAGGCCCAAAAATGTTAAGTGATTTACTTGTGGTCACCCAGCAAGTCTATGAAAGAATATAGGAACTAGTTGTCCTGGTGTTTTCTCTGTATTTTCTCTATTGGACAATGCTGCTTGTGGCAAGGCTGTACATTGCTGCATTGTATAGGATAGGGGTTGGCAACCTTTCAGAAGTGGTGTGCTGAGTCTTCATTTATTCACTCTGACTTAAGATTTCATTTTCCAGTAATACATTTTAATGTTTTTAGAAGGTCTCTTTCTATAAGTCTGTAATATAACTAAATTATTGTTGTATGTGTAACCCTTCTGCCCCTCTGAGTTGGCAGCAACAAGGGCCGGGTTCAGTATCCAGGGGTTCCGTTTCAATAACACAAGGCATAACCGGCTCGAGCCCCCACCCAGTGACCTGGGACACTTACATACCATCCCTCCTGGCGCCTCTAGGAGGCAATACTCCCCTCTATCGCAAGCACTGAGTCTGAGTGTATCAAAATCTGTTTTAATAAAGGAAGGAATCAATGCGGCATCCATTGGAGAAACACACAAACAGGGTTAGTTAACACACAAAACCAAAACCACCCCCCAAGTAACATTTGCAATGTCCTTTTCCCTTAGGGTCTTAAAGTCCAATCCATCCAAAATCCAACAACCCAAAAGTCTCTGGCGATGCCACCCCAGAAATTCAAGAGTTCATCTGTAGAGTCCTCCCCCCAGCCTGGTGATAAGGGCACCTTAAACGTGTTCACAGCCCAACGAACCTAGCCCTCCGGGGTGCTGCTTCGCCTCTCCATCGAAACTGCTCCGCCTTAACAGGCTCGCTCCACGCTGCTCCCTATCCCGCCGTCCTCACAAACGTCTCCCGCCACACCCAGCTGCCTCAGTGAGCTGCTCCAGGGCCCCAGCAAAACTGCTCGCCCTTCTGCTCTTGGGCTGCTCCACACGCCCCACAGCTACTCCACTCTGCCAGCGCTCCACTCCACCAGCTGTCCTGGGTCCCGCTCCAGCCATCCCCATAAACTGCTCCACTCGCCAGCTGCTTTTCCACAGTAGCTCTTCAGACTCCCCACTAGTTAGCACAGTACTCAAGTCTCAGTCAATAATTCAGCTCTTTCAGTGATTTCAGCTCTAGTGGATTGTCAGCACATAATGGAGCCCAGTGCTGGTTGCACCATTAGCCAAAAGTGAATTCAGCCAGCAACCTGAATCCTAGAGTCTTAAGGAATAAAAATAAAATCAACTCTTACGCATTCCACATGGAGAGAGGAGGGGTTGCAACTGATGCTTCCAGAGCTCCACAAGGAGCCTGCACTCCATCAGGTACACAAATTACCCTCTCCCAACCTCTCTCAATTCATCTAGTTTTGAACCCATGTCCTCATGATCCCTAGCAAGTACCCACCCAACTGAGGTGAGTCATTTCTGTCACACCAAGCACCCACAGCTCGGCAGTCTGGGATGGGTTAGGCGTGCCTATGCAAATATTTGAGATTTTGCATTCCAGACATTCTTTCCACACTTCCCATACTTCACCACCAGATGTCAGGGTACAGCTCATCCTGACTCTGCTTACATATGTAAAGTAAATAGGGTTTTAAAAATATTTTAAAAGCTTCATTTGAAATTAAAATGCAGAGCCCCCCCAGACTGGTGACCAGGACCTGGGCAGTCTGCGTGCCACTGAAAATCAGGTTGCATGCTGCCTTTGGCACGTGTGCCATAGGTTGCCTACCTCTGGTATAGGACAATGCTGCAATGTCTGCCTTGCAAACGCTGCAGAGGGATGTGTTCAAAAATATGGTTTCAAGTGGCATTTTTAAAGAATGGATGGACACATTTTTATTGATGTGTGGTTAAAACTTGCTTTGTTTTTGTTTTTTTAAAGAAAACCTAAATTTAAGGCCAATTCTAACATACACACAATATTCTAATATTTAGAATATTTAATCTCCCTATAAATGAATACTTTCATTATGATGTAGCTGTTTGTACTATGGAGGGAACATAGGATTACTCTTTCGAATCCTTCTCTATATTAAAATGAGCTAACCCAGTGTCATTAAGGGTGCATATACAATCTTTATTAAAACTACAAAATCACAATTCACTTCCTTCCAAAAAAATAAAGCTCTTCCAGATACCCTCAACCACAAACTCTTTTGCTATTCCATCCATTTACTCATCCTTTGCTTCCAGAAAAGCCTTGCAGAACAGATGAAAGGAGGTGACATCCCCGCCAAGTCTCTGTCCTCACTGTTGCCTGGATCCTCAAATAAATATATGAAGTCATTTTTCCCAGACTCAATTTTATGCCAGAACATGCACTAGATCAAGGGGGAGGTGTTCACCTTAAGTAACCCCACTCAGGAGAGGGGCATCTGCATTCTAGTGTAGCTAGGGCTTCTGAGCAGTTTTCATAGATAGTCACAGGAAGAATTTTTTACAATAGTTGAATTGAAAGGGATGCTATTAAGCCAAGTTTTAAGACATGGATGATCAAGGCTAAACTATCATCTTATAGGAAGGACCCAGTCTCTTTGCCAGTTGTAAGTGAAAGAATGTTGTTCTGGTGGCTATCGTGGTCAACAAGTCTCACAGTAGTGATGAGAAAGGTTAAAACCAAAATTCTAATTAAAACAAGTCAGCATCACAACAGGTTTAATAATTTATGGTGATAAAAACAGCTAGAATAGTTCTTCGATTATTTTAAGACCAAGAATGGAGGTTGCATTCCTTCCAATTCAACTTTGTAATTCTATCCATTTTAGGTACTTATATGGCTCCTATTATTGTAATATCTGAATGCCTTGCAATCTTTTTTGTATTTATCCTCACAAAACTCCTGTCAGATAGGGAAGTGCTATTATCTCCATTTTACAGATGGAAACTGAGCCACTGGGAGGCCAAAATAACTTACCCCAGGGTCACATAGGAGGTCAGTGGCTGAGCTAGGAACTGAACCCACGTTTTTCAAGTTCTAAAGTAGGGCCCTAATTGCTGGATCATCCTTCCTGATAAGTCAGGCCTTCTCGAGCTTTCCAGTGTTTCTTTGGCTAAAGAAGGTGCTATGATGGAAGGCATTGAAGGTCTCACTACAGCTGGAAGTATTGCTGACTATCTGAGTCTCTTCCAGATTATTACTGAAAAAGCACCTCTGTTGTAACTACATGTGTTCTTACCTGCACAACACCCTAACATGCTTCCCAGATTTTGGGAAGATGGTAGGTTTTCCCCACTTACTTGCCCAGATTTTTCAGTTGTTTTTAATTTATTAAAATTGCTTAGAGGTTGAGAGAGGAAGCAAGACAACTATGTTCAGGCCCACGGTGTCACTTTGAGCTTATCTTCCCCCGCCCTTCCCCTAGAAAAGACACAAGTGGGTTTCACCCTGTGGTTTTGGTTATTATTGTTCTTGGGAGTAATCGACTGAATTACAACTCCATTGTGCAACCACCTCACATCTACTGTGTAGGAATAAATGACAAACAGTGAAAAGTTTAGGTTATAGGTGATGGTGACAACAAGTACAGGATGGAAATTTACAAGAAGAAATATGTTTTTTGACATTGCAGAGCAGCACAGTCTGTAGCTGTCAACATTGCAGAATGCAATAAATCTGCTTATAGGGAACAAGGAGAACAGTTCTGAGGCCCACTAGCTAGGGTGACAAGGCTAATCAAAATTACACGTACCATACCAGGTTCCTCCTGAACTTTAGGTATATCATTCTTTACATTTCAGTGGCTAGCTGACAGATCTGAAAATGTAATTGTAAATGAAGAGTCATTGTTGAGTGGGGTTCTGCAGTGATTGGGTCTTGGTCCTACACCAGTGGTCACTGGGAGCTCTGGGGGACTGTGCCTGCGGACGGTCAATGTCAGCAAAATGTCTTGTGGCTCAATCTGATTACCCCAATAGGCCGCATGAGGCCGTCAGGCTGCAGGTGAGGGCTGTCCCTAGCTATTCTGAGGCCCTACACAGCCCCCTTGCAGGCATGTATGGGGCCCCAGGCCTCGATGGGGTGGGCCCCAGCCTTTGTGCGGGGAGTGGGGGGACTGGCTTGGGGGCCAGGGGAAAACTACCCCCCAGCACTCACTGGCGGCGCGGCTGGGGCCGGGTCCCTGCACTTCCCCCCTCTGGTGAGTGCAGGCCTGACCCCTGCTGGTGTCCTCAGAGGAGGGGGGCAGGGCTGGGACGGAGCAGGGGGTGGGAGCTTTGGGGAAGGGGTGGAGTGGAGGCAAGGCTGGGGCGAAGCAGGAGCAGGAAGAGGCGGCGCGGGGGCAGAGCAGGGGCGGGGGCCATGGGGAAGAGGTGGGGCAGGGGCTGAGGCAGGGGCTGGAGCAGCACGCAGCTGCACAGGGTACCAGGAAATGTAGTGTCCCAAGTTTTCTGTTGCTCTGCGCAGCTGCGTACTTTACGTATGGGTAAGGATGGCCCTGCCGCAGGTTGCCCACCATTGCCCTACACTATTTAACATTTTTATCAATGACCTGGAAGAAAACATAGAATCCACACTGATAAAGTCTGCAGATGATGCAAAGATTGGGGGAGTCCTAAATAATGAAGAAGACAGGTCACTGATACAGAGCCATCTGGATCGTTTGATAAACTGGGTCAAGGAAACAATACGTGTTTCAATATGGCTAAATTTAAAGTTACACAGCTAGGAAGAAAGAATGCATGCTATACTTATAGGATGGAGGACTCTATCCTGGGAAGCAGTGATTCTGAAGAAGACTTGGAGTCATGGTAATTGTCACCATACTTCAGTGCATCAGAACTGAGAATACCAAATTCAGGACAAACTGCTGAGAAATAGAGCAGACACACCCCAAAACTGGTGGTTATTCTACCATAAGATATACCAAACTGGCAACAAAAGTAAACTTCTGTATCAACACACTGGCTAACAAGAAGTCAGACAGAGCCTCCTTAGGTATTCCAGTTCTTGTTTCAACACTCAGACACTAGACTTAATGAACGGCTATTTAAAACCAATTTAATCAAAGGGTTCTTATGATCCTAACCACAGGTCAATATATAACTCAGATCTTACCCAATAATCATGCTGTTGCCTATCCTTTAGTATCTAATCTCTAAAAGTTCATTTATAAGAGAAAAGAAAGAGGTGAGATTTTAAATTCCTTAAAGGAATCAAATACATACAATAATTACAAATTGTATCAAGCTTGAAGCAGTGATGGAATAAACTGCTGGCTTGTTAAGTCTATGTGATATCTTCACCAAGCATTCTCAAAACTATGATACTCACACAAGGAAATAAGCAAACAGATCAACAGAGCCAGATGTGTACCCAAAAGCCTCCTACTGCAAGACAAGCCCAAGAAAGAAACCAACAGAACGCCACTGGCCATCACATACAGTCCCCAGCTAAAACTTCTGCAATGCATCATCAGTGATCTACAACCCATCCTGGACAATGATCCTTCACTTTCACAGGCTTTGGGAGGTAAGCCAGTCCTCGCTCACAGACAACCCGCCAACCTGAAGCATATTCTCACCAGCAACTATACACTGCAGCATAGCAACTCTAACTCAGGAACCAATCCATGCCAACTCTGCCCACATATCTACACCAGTGACACCATCACAAGACCTAACCAGATCAGCCACACCATCATGGGTTCATTCACTTGCACGTCCACCAATGTAATATACGCCATCATATGCCAGCAATGCCCCTCTGCTATGTACATCGGCCAAACTGGACAGTCACTACGGAAAAGGATAAATGGACACAAATCAGATATCAGGAATGGCAATATACAAAAACCTGTAGGAGAGCACTTCAACCTCCCTGGCCACACTATAGCAGACCTTAAGGTGGCCATCCTGCAGCAAAAAAACTTCAGGACCAGACTTCAAAGAGAAACTGCTGAGCTTCAGTTCATCTGCAAATTTGACACCATCAGCTCTGGACTAAACAAAGACTGTGAATGGCTTGCCAATTACAGAACCAGTTTCTCCTCCCTTGGTTTTCACACCTCAACTGCTAGAACAGGGCCTCATCCTCCCTGATTGAACTAACCTCGTTATCTCTAGCTTGCTTGCTAGCATATATATACCTGCCCCTGGAAACTTCCACTACATGCATCCGACGAAGTGGGTATTCACCCACGAAAGCTCATGCTCCAATACATTTGTTAGTCTATAAGGTGCCACAGAACTCTTTGCCACTTTTACCTTGTAGGAGTTACTGAGGGGCAAACCCATTTTAAATAACGGTATATAGTCAATATTCATAACTTCACATATGAAAATGATACATGCATACAAATAGGATAATCATATTCAGCAAATCATAACTTTTCCATTGACACCTTACATGACACTTTGTGAATAGGCCTTGAACACACTCATTACAAAGAGCAGGCACAGTCTAATAATGTATAATAGCGCACAAGCAGCCTGTATGAAAATAAGATCTCATAGTAACTAACCTGAAGAATAACAGATGGTACCAACTGAAGTCTGTGGTGGTGGATGGTAAGCACCAGAGACCCCCCCCTTGTGGAATAAAACCATGGATCTGATCAGGGTGCAGAGTCAAAATTTTACAACTGCTGTGGTGCTCTCAGCCCAAGTGCCGGCTCATGCCAAGGCCCCATGTCTCAATTGAACATTGATAAATACATAGCTGGACTCAATCTGGTTCACCTGTGCGTTAATATTGTTAAAATAGGTATGTAAGGCGGTCGTGATTCTCTCTCCGTCTGTCCGGGAGGGAGACAATGCTGTCTTGCTGCAATGCTCCTAGAGCAACTCCATTCAGAGGGGATTTAGTTGACAGCTAATAGGACCTAGCCTTCAGTCCAGACTGGGCAGCAATTGGGTCTGATAGCCCTGACCCTCAGCCAGAGCAAGGCAGCACACAGTTTTTGGTTCTTGCCCACAGTTGGGCAGGGTAACAGAAAGTCCATAGGCCTGGACTCCTCAGTCAGAATGGGGCTGTAATCAGTTAATGGCTCTGGCTTGCAGGCAGGCCATGCAGTAGTAAGTCTATCTGCCCGGGGCCCTCACTTAGGGCAGGGCAGCAATCAGGTAAGGGGCTCTGGCCTGCAATTAGGCTGAGCAAAATAGCAGTCTAGAGGAGCTTAGCTCTCTGGTGTTCTAGCTCAGGCAGGTCCCAGACCAATGCAGGCCTTCTGGCCTAAAGGTGGGGAGACTGCCATCCCCTGAGAATTCCAGTGGCACTATGTAATCCTGCATGCAGGGAGCTGAAAAATCTGCAGTGCAGGAGTATCATAGAACTTATAGAGGCTAGGACAACCTAGGTAAACAACATGATGTTAAAGAATCCATAAGGAAATTAAGCAACTGCATAGGCCCAAAGCCAATGAACTGGACATTGAGAAAATGCTACTGTTCGTTGCCCACAATTAATGGCATCTGGCCAGAACTTTTCAAAGCCAATAATCTTTATGGTCTGTGAAGTAATTAAAGAAATCTGCAAACACCTGGAAGGTGTTAAGGCGATAGGGAATAGCCAGCATGGATTTGTAAAGAACAAATCGTGTCAAACCAATCTGATCGCTTTCTTTGATAGGATAACGAGTCTTGTGGATAAGGGAGAAGCGGTGGATGTGGTAT
>NC_133769.1:52727655-52751239 GCF_003597395.2 Chelonoidis abingdonii | reverse complement strand
TTGTGGAATCTCCATCTCTGGAGATATTTAAGAGTAGGTTAGATAAATGTCTATCAGGGATGGTCTAGACAGTATTTGGTCCTGCCATGAGGGCAGGGGACTGGACTCGATGACCTCTCGAGGTCCCTTCCAGTCCTAGAGTCTATGAATTTATGTTTGGGATTGGATTTTAGTACATAAGCCTGGCTAATGAGTCCAGCACATGGAACAACTTTGCAACACCATTTGGTTGCTACAGACATCTGCAGGCCAATGGGCATAAGCCTAGTACCAGAGCTGTTCTGGAGAAGATTCACCCAAGGACCACTTGGGGAGAAAATATTAGGGGGGAGGGATAGCTCAGTGGTTTGAGCATTGACCTGCTAAATGCAGGGTTGTGAATTCAATTCCTGAGGGGGCCACTTAGGGATCAGGGCAAAAATCAGTACTTGGTCCTGCTAGTGAAGGCAGGGGGTTGGACTCAATGACCTTTCAAGGTCTCTTCCAGTTCTAGGAGATAGGTATATCTCCAGTTGTTATTATTTTTTAATTGCAGATGATATCCTCATCATGGGTGAGGGGAGCAATGATATAGATGCCAAATGAGAGCATGACAGAAAACATCAAGCTTTTCTATAGTGATTCAGGGACAACAATATAAAATCCAACCCAGAAAAATGGTGACTCAAACAGAATGAGGTGACATACATTGGAATCTGCTCCTAGCAGAAGGACTGAAAGCAGATCCCAACAAGACCAAGGTACTCAGACAAGCCAGCTCCAGCGAATGTGAAAGGGGTACAGGACTTCATAAGAATGATAAATTTTCTGTCCAAGTTCTGTCCAAACCTGGCTGCAGTAGTGGAACCCATACATCAGCTGACAGGGCAGGATGTTGAGTGGGACTGGGCTACTGACATTTCAGTGTGATGCATCAGAGAAAGGACTGGTGGTAGCTCTTTTGCAGGAGTAGCCAGTCACTTATGTAAATCGAGAATAATAGGGACTCAACAGGAGTATGCTCAAATTAAAAAAAAAGAGCTTCTGATTGTGGTATTGGGAGTGGAGCAATTCCATCAGTACACCTATGGCTATCCGTTGCAATCAGTACGAGTGCAGATCACAACCTGCAGAGACAATTATGGCAAAGCCCTGTGTCAAACTCAGGCAATTCAGATGCAAGAGAGTGTTGGGAGGCAGATATGTAAGCTCTAGAATGTTAAAGGCCCTCTTCCCTATCAGCTGAGAAGGGGTACCTCAGGTCAATTAGGATTAGCTGAGAAGGGGGAAACAGACAAGCCTGAGTGCTTGCCAGGGGAAAGACTGACTCCCCAGGGCAAACCACAGGATGATACCCCAACCAGGAGGCAGGGAAAGGTAGGTCTCTTTTGTATTGGTATCTAGTGCAATAGTTCCTTCTGTTTGTTGGAGAATCACCCCTTAGACCTACTCTGAGGCCTACCCAGAAAATACGGCCGAAGGAACACAGAAGGGGGAAGACAAAGACTGCCCCAGAGTGGCAGACAGGGTTTGATTTACCTCAGGCCCGTCTTGCCAAAGGGAGAGTGCTGAGGCTGGTGAGACAAAGAACGTGGCTTGCCACAGCCCCTTCTTAGGGTTCTAAGGAAGTTTCTCCAGCACTTCCAACAGGGATCAGATATTATCCAGGATGATTACTGGTGTTAGCTGATACCCTGCATAGGGCAGATATACCCAGCATCAGTGAGATGGGGAAGGGAATCAGGACATTGAATCCATTTTCACATGCTGCACTGTATTCCAGTTATAACAGCAAAGTGGATGGAAATCAAACAGGCTGTAGAAAAGGATATCCAACTACAGGCCATCAAGAGAACAAAATGCCCAGAAGACAAAAGCCAAGTACCAGTGGAAGTAGAATGATATTTTCAAATTAAAAATGAGCTGAGTGTGCAGGATGGAACTAGATTTCAAGAACAGAGGGCTGTTGTCTCTGCCTCATTACATAAGGATGTCAAGCAGATAATATGTCTCTCACAGGTGGCCATTGCCAACTGTCTTAAATGGGCTCAAGGGTGTGTTTACTGGCTAGGAATGAATATACATCTCCATTCCTTGAGAGAAGGGTGTGACACCTGCTGGTCATGTGATAACCACCAGCGGAAAGAGACTGTTATCACATGAGCTGGCCATCCAACCCTGGGAAAAGATGGGAATGAACTCATTTACCTTAAATGAAAAGCAGTTCTTGTTTACAGTTGACTACTATTTAAATTTTGTGAGGCCAGATCCCTGTCTTATTGGCCCATTGAGGTCCCAGTTTGTGAGATATGGTACTGTCAGTGGGCCCCAATTTGCCTTGCAAGAATTTAAGAAATTTACACCCAAATGGGAGCTGGATCACCAAATCTCCCCATCATACCCTCAGAGTAATGGTAAGGTAGGATCAGCAATGAAAACAGCTATGAGATTGTTACCCAATGCTGTTTCTTGTGGTTCAGCATTTTTGGCCCACAAGAATACTTCATCACATGGGTGCCAAAACAGTCCAATGTACACATTGATGGGACAAAGGGCCAAAACCCTGTTACCAGTGAGGGGATTTCTGTTGCAGTCAAAAGGATGGAGATTACTGAAAGGAGATGGCCAACAATCAGAGAAAGTAGGCCCTAAAGTATGACAGGTCAGTCAAGGACTTGCTGTCCCTGGAGACAGACTTTTCCCAAGGACTTGCTGGCCCTGGAGACAGAGTCTCCCATGAGGATCCAGCCATTAGATAGACACCAGGAATGGACTAAAGGAGCTGTGAGGGGTGGAGTGGCACCCAGGTCATACAAGGTGACTATGCAAGAGGGACAAGTGATCCAAAGGTACAGGAGACACAAACCAGAAGACACAACAACTCCCAGAGAGAGTCTACAGAGATCATCATGAATGGAGAGTCAGAGAACCATCCAGAGACCAAAGCCAACCCCCCATGGAGGAAGGCTTCTTCACAGAGAGAGTGGACTATGACAGGTGACAGGGAGATAGAGATAGGTCACTCCTAGTGTGGCTGCTTGTTGAGAAGCCCTACCTATCTCAAAGTCTATGTACTATGTACAAAGTCTATGTACGGCTAAGTCTGTGGTAAATATAGGACTTAACTTGGCTACGTGCTAGTAACCTCTGGCCGAAGGGACACGGGGTGGTGGTCTGGGCGTTAATTTTTTGTTTTCAATGTTTTATATTAAAATGTTTGTAAGACAGTGAAGATGTATCATAATCAGTGGAACTGGAGTTAGGGGGTCCATGTTCTCTGGAGGGACTGTTGTTTAGATGACACCAGGGAGCACAGTTCCTCACACTGGTTTACCAGGGTTAAGCACATTCTATGGGCTGAGGAGGCCATGCTTCCTTGTCCATGCTGGGCATGCTCCAGTTGGAGCCAGGATATATAAGGAAACACCTCAGACCATTGAAGGGAGCAGAGGTTTGTGGCAGGCTTCTGCGAAGAGACTACTGGTGTTGCAGGACACTGGTGTTGAGCTGCGGCGCCAACTGATACCACAGACAGAGGAGAGACTGCAGAACCCCCAAGACTACCAGCTGTGGAAGAACAGGTAGGAAGCAGCAGGAGGGAACTACACATTGATCTGGGTGTGAAACTGGGGTTTGACTTAATGTGTTTCAGAAGGATCCCGGCTGACCTGGTGACGGCTACCCCTGCTTCAGGCATATCCTGGGCTTAGACCTGGTGGAGTAGGAAGGTCCCCCTACCTCAGCTGCTGCCCACCCTTGCATGGTGACCCACTCCCCTCCATCCAATAGGCCACACTGCCCTGCCACAAAAGGCAATCCTATTGACACTGGCCAGTGGGCTACATGATCCTGCCACAAGGTGTAGTCCTATTGACTTGAGCTGTCAGGCCACGTTGTCTGACACCAAAGGGTTGTCAGACTGACTTCGGTCATTATGCAACGCTGCCCTAGGCCTACCCCGCAATAAAGTCACAATGAGAATTTTTCCACTGACTTCAACAGGGTTTGGATTAGGCCCTAAATCAGGGGTAACTCCACTGTAGTTAATGGAGGTACATCATGGTAGCACGATATGGGCTTAGAAAGACCTTTAGTGCCTGTGTTATTTGATTCACTTTGGGCTAAAACTTAAATTTTACTCAGGCAAAATTGCCATTGGAAATCAATGTCTTGACTGAATGAGAATGGCAGACTGGCTTTGAGCACCGTTCCTTTAAATAAGATTAATGCTGGTACAAATGGATCAGGGTGCTTATTTTGTTTTGTTTTTTCCTATAAGGAATTCTTTCATACTATTATGCCTCCATTAACACTGATCTGAGAAAGGATGTGTTTCCTGTTCCCACTCTGTTTAGCCCCTTGCTGCAGCCTTGATTTACTAAATGGCCACACTATGATTTTAAGAATACTCCATGGTCAATTTTGGTACTTCCTATCTGTCTCATTATCTTATTGTGAGGTCAACCTCTGCCCTTGTTTTGCCATCAACATCAATCTCATATTGAATATGTCCAATAGGAGTTTCAGTTCTTGAGCAAAGAAGGCATTACTTACCCTTTAAGGCAAAATTCCTTCATTGGGCATTTCCAGTGGTTGGCATAGGTATGTGCTACCCTTCACACAGAAATAGAAATAAAGGGACCAACTAGCTTAGCTCTCCCCACAGTTGTTCCTTCTCTTCAGCTTGGCAGAGATTCTCCTCTATCTTTTCATGTAGATTATTTATTTGTATTATCTCCATTTTACAAATGGTGAAACTGAGGCACAGAATGGTGCATAACTTGATCGAAGTCACAGAGCAGGTCAGTAGGGTTGCCAACCCTCCAGGAATTAAAGATTACTCTTTAATTAAAGATTATGTTATGTGATATAACCTCCAGGAATACATCCATTCAAAATTGGCATCTGTAAACGGGTTGGGACTCACCAGCTGGCACCTCCTGCTGGTGACTCCAGGAATTAGCTCAATTCCAGTGGAGCGCCCCCTCCTGGTGGTGTCCCATCCATTGTTCTGCCCTATGCTCTCCGCTGCTGTCGCTGGACCCGCGTTGCTCCCTGCTTGGCGGCGTCCTCTTCGAGGTTACTGCCCTCTGGCAGTGTCCCTTAGTCCTTCTGGACCCCCTTCCAGGGATTGGTGATCAGCAGTCCTCCACTCCAGCCACCATGTGCAACCACACACCCCAAAGTCTAATCCCTCTTGTCAGGGATCGGGCATAGTATATAATGGCCACTCCCTACGGCCAATGGCTAGGTGTACTGCAAGAAGGAAGGGGGGGGGACCCAGGCCTGCCCTCTACTCTGGGTCCCAGCCCAGGGACCCTCTGGCATCAGCCTCACTGTCCTCTTTCTTTCCCCTCCTCTGTCTGTTCCCCTGGGCCACTTCCCCTACAGCCCCTTGCACCCGCTAGGCCCTTCCCTTGAGGGCCTGCAGCCTGGCAGCTATGGGCTAGAGTCTTCTAGCCTCCCTGAGCCTGCCCAGCACTATGCTGTCCACGGTGCTAGTCTCCCCTTTGGAGAATGACCTTCCCCTGTCAAAGGCCGAGGACAGACTGACCACTCCTGCTCTGGGCAGCCTTTATATATGTGTGAGCCTGGCCCTGATTGGTTCCCTCCAATCTGGGCCCTGATTGGCTCCCCATAAGCCCTTTTCTGATTGGCTCCCGGGCTGCGCAGGCTCCCTGGCCTGTCACAGCCCATCCTCCCAGAGAGTGAGGCAGTCCACCTCACTACAGCATCCCTACAGGTCAGTGGCAAAGTCACAAAGAGAACCCTTATCTTCTCATTCCTACCCCTGGAACATGCTACTCCTCAAACTTATTATAAATTATCTTTAAGAAAACTTAGTTTAAGAATACATAGTTTTCTTGTAATAAATTATTCTGTTTTTCAACATGATGGATGCCACAGGCAGTAGGCCCAAGTAATTAAATGTAGATCTGTGTCTGTGTTCAAAAGGAAATTATGGTATGTCAATCTTAGATTTGACAATCAACATTCTGAGTGGGATTTTCAAAAGCCCACAGTGGTAATGCCCATTGATTTAAATGGAAACAGAGTTAAACAAAATGTTCAGCCCTTTTGTGAAATCTCACTCTCTTTCTTGAGGCAAACACACAGAGACATACTGAATTTCCTGCAAGAGCACACATCAACAGTACTCTTTAGAAGATGTATGCTGTAATTATAAATCTAGCATTGTCTGTCCGCAAGTTCCAATTGTGGCATCAAGACGACAGTTATGAGAACAACAGATATCCACATCAGGGATATATGTTGCTAGAATTATTATTAAAGTTCAGTGGCAAATTCTTGAGGGATGACCCATGACTTATTTTACTTTGCAGATGTTAGAACGCAAAAAGGAGAATGGCTGCTGAATTTAGATGGTTATTTGATGACTGTCATGCGGTGACCCTTGAGAATAAGTCTTTTCCACAAAGATGAAGCGAGAAAAACTTTATGTTTCATATACCAAAATGTTTTATTTCTCTTCAAAAGTGTCCATAAATATGGCCTCTGATCATATAATCTCAGGCACTGATCTCCTCGGTTTTCAGAAGTCATGTCTGGGTCAAGTTTGGTCAGTACTTGGATAAAATACCTCCGAGAAAAGCCCAAGATGCTGCAAAAATTAATGTTGCAATATGTAGTACTGTCTCAGGCTGGCTGGCCCTTTAAGGGGAGTTAGGCTCAGCTTTGTCTGTGATACGGCAGTTATCCTTGAGCTGATCCTGTGGCCCATGTGACATCCTCAGGACCACGCAGGTAGTATATATGTTATGTGGATATGGCCCACATAACAGATAAAGAGCTGCATATGCGGCCCACAATGGTAAATAAGTTGAGAACCACTGGACTAAATGCTTAAGCCAGTAGCAGGCAGTTATGGATTAAGTGGTGTTTGGTTTTGTATGGGGTTTTGAGTTCTGTTGGGGGATACTGGGGAGAAACCTAGGAATATACTACTTGGAAAGAAGAGTGGAACTGAAGGGGAGCCTAGGAGGGGTGGAAGTTGCCATACTGATGACTAGTGGGACTTTTATTTGTTCTACTTTCTGTTACCCTGGAAGAGGGGGACTATATGTGACCTGGTCGGAGGACAGGGTCTCAGGAAGTAGCAGAACATTGCAGGGCTGGAGTGACTGTCAACAGGGTCACCAGAAAGGCAGATCCTGCCATGCCCAGGCACAAGTGGGTGCGCTAGAAGTGGGTGCTCTCTTCTACAAATACTCTTCCATGGGAATCTGCACTGAGGGCTTGATCAAGGTGGAAAGCAGCCTGACTCTCATTCAGTGAAGCTGTGCTTCCTTTCAAGCATGTACATAGTGTTACTGAAGCCAATGGGATGACTCACGTGCTTGAAGTTAGCCACTTCAGTACTTTATGGGTCAGGGCCAGTGGCTTGTAAGAGTGGGTCCTGAATAAATATCCCAGCATAGCGTGTTGGGCGATATCCCAGTTAGTGTGTACTATGTTGCTGAAACTTCCATCTTTTGATCAGAATCTCCTAAGTGTTAAGGCTAGATATTCACTGTGTATAAGTCCATTTTCATGTTGATAAAGTGTGTGTAAAATTACATGCCTACATTTGCCTACGAAACTGTTGTGATTGTTCATGCAATTACTGGAAAAGCATAGCATAAGTATAGGTCCCTAGACACCTGACATTGTTCATTCAGTTGCAGTAAGGTGAATGCATACTATATAGATCTGCTTTGAATCAGAAGTGTGGAATTATGTGTGCATCCATGTCCACATAAAAGCATCTCTCTTTTATTTAAAAAAAAAATACATGCTTTCACAAATCAGCTAGGTGGATGTCTTCATTTTACTCATTTTCACTCTGAAGTGATTGGATCCCACTGCTCACTGACTTTGACTGAGCCTGAATCAGCCACTAAATTTGGCTAAATTGAAGTCCATTTTAAAACCTGTGTTAATATAGAATATTTATGAGGATGCAGAAGGGTCAAATTTCTTTAGATGGGGGATGTTATGGAGCTGGCAGTACATTACCAAGTTTGGTAATGACATCATTTGAGCCTGTATGCTCTAATGCTTTTGACACTAAAATTGCAAACATGTCTATTTATACCCACTATAAATTGTACTGTATAGCTTTGGCTTGGGAGGATCTAATAAATGGTGCTAATTACTTGTATTCATAGTAGCTAGATGCTCCCTGTGCCTGTATCTGATGTCTTCTAGAAGTCTCAAGCATTGAGAGATTCAGAATTTATTCTGGCTCTTTTATGACTTTCAGTATAAATAGAGATATTAAGTCAGACTTTCTCATTACCAGCGGGAACCTATATACGGTAGTCTCATATTTATCCAAAATTGCAGGCAATTATAAAGCATATTTCTACACCAAGGTGTCTAATTGGAACACAGCATCTCTGCACAGATCGTTTTAGACATTGCTTCCCTTCTGAATTGACCTCCTATCACCGCCCCTCTGCTTGGGCATCTGACGAAATGTGTATTCACCCACGAAAGCTCATGCTCCAAAACGTCTGTTAGTCTATAAGGTGCCACAGGATTCTTTGCTGCTTTTACAGATCCAGACTAACACGGCTACCCCTCTGATAAATGGATGTGTTCATCTGAAAAAACTCTGCACTAAGTCTCTTCCTCCCCCTCCCTTAGTTCTTGGAAGATCACTTATTCCTGGAAGTGTACTTATTTCTCTTCTTTCTTACTTTTTAAAAACTATCTTCTTTAAGGTCAGGATAATGCTGAAAACTTGAATAATACATGTATGCATCTCTGGATCAGTTCCTACAACTGACATTTCCAAGATGATGAGACCTAGGAATTGTGTTTCACTGGAGCTCTTAAAGCTACACAAAGATACATTACCTAGCCTTTATTAACAGCTGGCCTCATGGTGAGACAAGCAATGAATGAATTAATGCTCTTTAACTCTGTGATTGGCTGACAAAACTCATTTAAGACACATTTATCTTTTCTGTGCTACCTCTGTCAATTTATTACTGAATTTAGGTTGTGACCCTGGTTACTAGAGGGACCATACTGAGATTCCTCAATCAGGGCAAACTGCAAAGAACGGGGCAGGCAATCACCAAAATTGATAGTTTGTTCTAATAATTAGATTCACCAAGCCAGCAACAAAACAGCTTCTACAATACTGGTTAATCAGAAGCAAAAAATACAGTTCCCCTTAAGCAATCCAGCTTTTGGCTCCCACTCAGGCAGCCAAGTCAAATATGGTAAGGATTACTTAAAATCTTATCTACCATATATAAAGTTTTCCCAATTCCAAGATATTGTACACGTCACCCACCAAGTCAATGAATGTTTCAGATTTACTCAAATACATGTTTACAGCCAATTCTTACTAACTAATCTAAGATTTAGTTAAAAAAGAAAAGAAAGTTATTATGGTTAAAATGTCATTATACATACCGATATGAATAAAGTCCTTAGGTCAGTTTAATAGCAGAGATGGTGAGCAGTTGATTTTTTTAAAAGGTTCTTCTAGAATCAATTCCATAGGTTATATAGTCCAATAGTCAATCCATGTGCAGAGTTTGTTCAAATTCTTCCGTGAGAAATAGCAGGTAATCCAGGACTCAACTGGAGACGTCAGTCTTGTGACTTGAACTTCCCCTAACAAAATTTAAGCTGATCTGAGATGACAGAGTCAGGCCCTAGAGTTCTTTTATAGATTTCTGTCAGGCTATGATAGCTTCTTAACAGCAGATAACATAGCAGGCACTGCTTGGATGAAGAATAGGTAACATACATTTTTGCTTTGAAGTAAACCTCCGATTTCCAATGTATATACGGGTAATTAGTTACACTGACTAGCAGAAAAGCAATTAACCATTCCAAGATTCACAGGTAGTTTACTACAAACTTCAATGAGAAATAAAGACAATGATATCATTACACCACACGTTTAATCTAATTGCTAACATTCCCTTTTGATCTCTGAATCAATAGAACACAGTAATGAAATATTACAGACAGGAGCTGAAGTTTAGCATTTACAGGCTATTAGATCACAGGGTTAAATACCTAACAGATATAAGTAGATCCGGAGAAATACAATTAGTATTTATTTCTAATTCTCTGACAATGTAGGTTTACATTTCAAAGGATTTAGGCTATTTACATGGCTTTGATAACTATCTAAAAGAAATGGCCCTGTTTATTATTTCACTATTTCTCTAATATCTTCTTAAAGGTTAATCTTTAGGTCACTTAGCTTGCTTGTTGTTTAACCCTTTCCAGCTCAGTGTTATGGGTTACATAGGTTTGTTAGTGTTTTCAGCAATTCATTTGTAACTCCTAATTACGACTGACTACTTGTTTATAGAAATGTACTGATAAAAGCAGCAACTTATTAATAGAAAAGCATTGTATGAGTGCAAAAGATTTAAACGTTAAAAAGAATTGCACCCATGGCCTTACCAAAATATAGCTTGCACAAACACAGTCCTTAAAAGATAATACCAAGAACGCCCCAGGGCTGGACAGCATGTTAAGGCAACATGTAGTATTGTTTTCTCATCAGCGTAATTGCCAATTGATGTTGCTTCCTTTTTGAGATGTAATAAAGTAGCATTTTTCACTCAGTAGAAATTCCATCCCCATTAAGAGCTCTGAAGTCTAGAACCATGACCTTAAACTGGACTCAATATTGGATGGGAAGCTGGCATACCTATCTTCTTCGTTTGTTCAGTCTGGTTGATTTTATATAAACTCAACACTTTGGGAGTGGTAAAGTTCTGGTAACTAGTAATTATTTTTCTGGGAATATGTTTTAACTAAGCTTGGAACCTGAGTCAACTCATTCAATCAGAACTATGTTAACATGAACTAGGTACTTTTTAGTTCATGCCAATAGTGCCCACATGGGGCTGATAGAGTACAACACTTCCATGTGCTCTGCAATTCATGCTCCTGTAGTCCACACTATGGCACACTGTAGACAAAGCCTGTGTCAACAGAAGAGAATGAAATATCAGAACTATGCCAGATCTGCAGAACACCATAGCATAATGCACTCTGCTGGTACAGCCTATGTGAGTGTCCATAAATCTGCCACTGTAGTCTATAAGGCTCTGCATAATAATGGAGTAGTATCCTTTCCTGTGAATGTAGTCACTCCAAATTGTAGGTATATAATGGTTCTATATGTGCCATCAAAGGCACCTGCACCATACAGATCCCAAGGGATGATTTCCATTGTAACCACCCTGGGTTGCAGGAGAGCAATAATTGCTTCGCAAACCTCCATGATGACTGAACCAGCCATGGATTTGCCAACCCTGAATGGATTACAAAGAGATCTGTACCAGATGGAGTTGCCAGCTTCCACAAGGCAATAGCAACAGTCTTCTAGATAATTTTTTCTTCTCTCGTCTGGAACTTCAAGGGCAGGATGAGCTCTCCACACAGCTCAGGAATATGGTTTTCCTCAAACAAAAGCTCTGCACACTCTTCTGGTCATCCCATGTTTCCATCACGATCACTCTATGCTCATGGTCCTGATCCACAGCTGGGGGTCTGTATAGGGGGAGGTGTGACATGAAAGTGAGCATTAGCTATGTCCATGCTTCTATGTCATCATGGTGCCAACAATTTTTTCTTTCTCTTTGTAACAGCAAGCCGCTACTGCTGTCATCTCCACCCACAAAGTCATCTCTTAAACACTGGCCACCATCCCTTTGTGGCAGCTTCCTCAGAGGTATGCGAAAGTAGCATTGCTTCCATACAAAAATAGCTTCCAGTCCTGGGGCCTAGGATGAGTGGGATCCAGACCTTAGAAGACAAAGGGGTGATTGTACACCAGCTTGGGTCCTGCCAGGAAATTCATTTCCTGGGCCCAGACCATTTTCATTCAGAATCCCCAGAGGAGACAGACAAGTCATCCGACAAAGCCTGACCACTGTGAAAGTAAGTATAGAGCAGCCCAATGAGTTGTAGCATCAAGAATCATCAGGGGATTTTCACCCACGTATCGTCACATCTTTCATGACTGCTTATAGCATTGGTGTGGATGCAGGGTTTGACAGCAGGTACCTGGAACTCAACTGCTTCTTGTGCACTGTGGTTGTGTTCTGTTGAGTTAAACTGAAGTGAGATGACTCATCTTTGCCCAGATGGAGGCTAGACTGCAGTGAAGACAAAGCCTAAGACTTCTTTGTCTGGGTAAAGGACCCTTAATGTGACAATGCAATTTACACCCATTTTAGGTCCCTTTACATTGCCAGAGCAGGACAAACTGGCCTTAGTGTAAATCACAATCATGCCTGTAATACTAGAATTTTTGCAGCGTAATGTGGTTAATACAGATACTTTCCTCTTGTGTAGGTTTTTTAGTGAATCAACTCAGAGAAAAACATAGCTTGCGAAGTTCTTAAAGTCCATCGTCACCTTAATAATTTCCCCCTTTTCCCAGTAATCTTGTTTTTCCCCACTTCAGTTCTGCTTGAGATACTATCCTGGGGTCAAATTCATTCCTGTTCCAGTGAAAGGAGGTTAGGGCATGTGCCTTGCTTTTTGCTACTCAAGTTTAAGTTTACCTTTATGCAGAGCCAGCAATGATAGGCCTTAAGTGGGGGTTTAGGGGTGTATAGTCCCTGTTCAGGCCCTCTGTACAGGGGTGAATTTCCTTCTATTAGAGTATTGTATTTGCCATTATAAAAAAGTAACAGTTCCCTCCTAAGAAGTAAGAAATATCTGAAGGGCATCACTTTTTATTTTTTTGGTGGATATAGAGACCTATTCTCGCTAGATATTCTTCCCTCCTATATCTTTAGTGCTTGGAGTCACTCTTTTGAGTTCAAATGCTTAGTTCTTTCTTCTTTTACTCATTTTCATGACTTCTCCACTGCTTGGTTTCTTGAGGACCTGGCTAACCTTGTGGTATTGTTCCAGATTCGTGAATCAACATGTTCTTGAAACCTCATAGGAAAGTATTTATTTGATGTATTTCCAGCCAGGTTTCTATACCAAAGCATTTTGGACAAAGATGCTTACTGAAACAAACCATTCGCTCATGACTGGTTTCAAGAAGACAGATGTGAGATTCTAACGGCAGTGTCTTTCCCTCATTTCAGAAAGTGCAACACAGATTTCCAGGGTTCTGATCTTTAAAGACTATTTTTATAATTCACCTAGCCATCTTGGCCTCCTGCAGTAGGTATAAACTCTTTCACTGCTAAGTGATATGCATTGTCTTTGAGCATAGCTTTTAGTTTTCCATACTGAATAAAAATTATTTAATAAAAGTTACTTCCATTATTCATATTATCAATTGCATAATTAGAAGGGGGAAACTCCCCAACCCTGGTATGTGCATATTCTTAATAGTGCTATCATACTTTCCATATTAAATAAGTCTACCTGCTTTTATCTCTTTGTTGTCAAAGTTATTAATAGTCACCTACACTTCACAAAGATCTCATTATTATTCTGATAACACAAACAGTTTCTTCCTTCTGATGGATTATGGTAAGGATCACCATTCTTTTTTAAATTTATTTTGTTGTTGTTCATTCTATTCACAAAAAGGATAGAGTCCCTCATCCTGCAAGTATGACCTACATTCTTTGTTTCTACATGTATATGTTTATATTTAGCCATATTAAAACACATACTGCTTGCTTGCTCCCAGCCTACCAAGTGATCCAGATTGCTCTGCATCACTGACCTGTTTTCTTCAGGTTCCCCAAATCTTTGTGTCATCTGCACTCTATTTACCGTTCCCCAAATCTTTGTGTCATCTGCACTCTTTATCAGGGATGATTTTCTGTTTTCTCTCTGGTTATTGATAAAAATGTTAAACAGTGGTGAGCAAAAGACCCAGTCCCTGCGGAACCCCACTGCAATCAAACCTGCTTGATGATTCCCCATTTACAATTACATTTTGAGATCTGTCAGTTAGACAGTTTTTAATGCATTTGTGTTCCATATTAATTGTGTACCATTCTAGTTGTTTAATCAAAATATCATGTGGTCCAAGTCAAATGCAACACCACTATGTTATGTCAACACAATTACACCCTTAGCAATGAAACTTCTTATCTCATAAAAATCAAGTTAGTTTGACAGGATCTATTTTGAATAAATCTATGTTGATTTGCATTAATTATATTACCCTCCATTGATTTTTTGTTAATTGAGACATCTTGCCTGGGATAAATGTCACATTAACTGTCTTCCAATCTTCTGGAACTTCCTCAGTGCTCCAAGTCTTACTGAAAAAATTTAATGTTCCAGCAAGCTCCTCAGCCAGGTCTTTGAAAACTCTTGGATGCAAGTTATCTGGACCTGCTGATTTAAAAATGTCTGACTTTAGTAGCTTCTGTTTAACATTCTCCTGAGATACTAGTGGAATGGAAAGAGTATTATAATTACTATATGTTGAGACCATATCTTCTGTTTTTTCCCAAAATACTTCTGCTTTTTCTGCATTATCATTGATAATTCTACCATTTCCATCGAGTAATGGACCAATACCAGTATCAGGATTTTTTGTTGCTCATATATTTTAAAAACTCCTTTTTTTGTGTGTTTAACTCTGCTGGCCACAGGTTTCTCATTGTATACCTTGGCTTCCTTATCAATTTTCTATAACTCCTAACTTCTGATTTATATTCATTAGCATCAACTGATCGTTGTGGCGGCACTAGGGATTATTGTAAAATAAAAATAATGTTTTTAACACATCAATTTTATGAACAATGAGACTTGACTATACTTTTTTAATACAAAAGAATTTCTTCCACAGAAAAAGCACCTTCCCCCTTTCCAAGTCTGTCCTAAGAGCAGTGACAGCAGAGCAGTGTAAAATGTGATATTTACTGTACACTGAGCAGAAACATGCCCATCCTTGGATTTCAGAGCCCTGGACTTGCGGATTGTACAGTTTCTAAACCTGTGCTCTTGTGAAAAAAAAATAGGGCCAACTCTCTGCTCCTTGTACAGCCTTATTGTAACCAAAGCAGACTCATGCCCAAAGTCTATGAAACTCCTAACAATTCATATCAGGGTTGCAGATGTCAATGTTTTATTACTGTCTATAGCTTTAATTGATGATAATACTATATGTAGAAGTGCAGTCAAGAGCACTGAAGATGGACCAAAGGTTCATATTCTTCAGGAAACTGATTAATTTTAAACTTATTTCTTTCCTCATCACTATATTTAGTGTAAGGACAAATCATTTTCATATCATTTTCTTTTCTGGTCACAGTCTTAAGAGTGTCAAGGGAATGGATAAATGGTCTGCTATTTTCTCTTTATTATTATAATTTTTCTCACAAGATTGAGAAAAAAGGGAGAATATAATGGGAATAAAAATGCACAGTATTGAAGCATTAAAAATGTGGTGATCATTCATTCATGTGACAGACTATAGCAAGGGCAAAATGCAATGCAAGATACATTTATTCTCCTGACAAAAACTGCAGAAAGGAGAGGAAATAGTAGAAAGATAATTTACTCTTATGACAATTCTCCTAAGGCAGAAGTCTTGTGGCCTCTTGCAAATGTCCCTTGTATCAACATAGCTTTGGATATTTTATTTAAAAGTAATCATAGAGCCAGATTTATTTTTAATGGAAATAAAACTGGCTTTGGGTAATGAAAATAAAACTATTTCCAACATAAGAATACAGATATAAGTTTATCATTCATATTATTTAAATGCAAGATTATCACCAATCCATACTTTAAACACTGAATCAATGTAGGAGTTATTTGAAATGTAGTCAAGCAAATATAAAAGCAGTCAGGTTTTGACTTTTTCCATACCTGGATTTACTTCTAAAGTATTATATTAGCTGAATCTCTGAGGATAATAATGATTTGATTTTAAAACTCTCTTGGATTAATCCCAGGACAGTGGCTGGGATGTTGAATAATAGTATGTTTTTTCCAGCAACCTTGGTATGGAGTTTGTAATTATGAAATATGTAATTTGAAATTATTTATCTGTGCAAAATTTGCAATAATGGAAATATAAATTAAAAACTATTAGAAGAAACAGCATCCATTTGTTACTCCAAATTGTGCCAATTGAGTTTAACATAGTTATCTCGATACAAGTATCTCAAGAACATTTCTGTTAAACAATTGAACAAAAAATGGCGCACAATAGAATTTGGTTTTATTAAAAGCTGTTTTCCTATGTTGAATGTTTCAAAGTACTTTTCAATAATAGTACTAATTATACTAATGCAATAACTGCATAGTTTGATGAGGTAGCTATTTTGTGCCCAGTAATAGCTTACATGCCTTTGGAGACTAGAATCTATTTTATTGAGAGGAAGAAGGTTGAGCAGGAAACTAGAACAGATTCTTGGGTGCAGCTGAGGTGCCTTTTGGTGCAGGACCCAAAGGGATAGGGTGTACATAGCTTTATACCAATTTGGCCCCCAGTGTGGGTTAAAACAGCCTCAGAAGTGCTCTAAATTGCACCTGTCTATGTCACCAAGGCTGTCCAGGCACTTAGGAACAGCTGGAGCACAAACCTTCTTGCATTTGCTCATGCCCTGTAAATGCCCCTGTGTTGGAAGTGGGAGTGGGAGCAGTACAGATCTGTTATGGGGGCTCTGTGCCATGTGGGGATTCCCTGTGTACTAAGGGAATTCTCCAGTGGTCAGTTACTAGGGCCTTATGAGCCCTTTGTGCTGGCATAGCTGACATAAGGGAGCCAGAACACAATGCTTTATCATACTCACTGAGATTATCTTCTGTTGTTTTAGAGAAGATTAATCAGATCATTATCCTCCACCTGATATCCAGCAGAGTCAAGCAGAATCTGCCATAGCTGAATGTATCATTCAAAGAGCAGCACTCCTAACTGTCAGAGTTTATGTCCTTGTTAGCTATGGCTACTTGCCCTATTTTGGGGATAAAAATTATCACTATTGGCAAACAGCAGATTGGAAACAGCTGTGTAGTTTCTAAAAGTTACTTGCCTACCACCACTATGTAAGGCCAGATCCTGGAGTCTTTGCTAAAGCAAAATGCCAACTGAACTTATGCAAACGTTTATTTCTTCATTATCACTAACCTGGACAAATAAATTGCCATTGTTTGCTTGTGTGTGTGTGTATATGTATGTGTGTGATCTATTTTTTCCATCCTTTATATTATTGGCTAGTTTAGCACCACTGTGTAATTTCAATTGCATATTGAGCAAGCAAACCAAAGTTGAGGAAAAACACAGATAATCTTATTTCACAAACCAATGGCTGACATGAGACTAACTTGAGAGAGATCTCTGTGATCTAATCATGTAACACGCACAAGGATCCACATAGTAATGGATTTTGGGAAGATATGAGTGTCATAGCGTCCCTACTCAGATCTGAACCTTAGAGTTCAGAAAATGAGATGCTAGCAGGAAACTCCCAAGCTTAATTACCAGCTTAGATCTGATAGCGCTGCCACTACCCAGGAATTTCCGTGCGGCTCTTCTGGTCTTCCCAAAACCTTCCCTGGGGGGACCCCAAGATCAGAATGCCCATGAGTCTCCCAACAAAGGGAAACAACCCCTCCCCTTGGTCTCCTCGTACTTCCTCCCTGGATGACCCTGAAGATCACCCGTGTTTCAATTCTTGAAAAAAGTGCAACCAGAAGATCAGGTTTCTCTCAACACCTCACTAGAGTCCCTGCAAATTGCAAAGCTTTGTAACTCTAACACAAAGATGATTTTCTCTTCCCCCCTGTTCTTCTTCCTCCCACCATTCCCTGTTTGAGCTACAGGACTTCAATCCCCTTGAGCCCACTAGGAAAAAATCGCAACAGGCCTTTAAAAAGAAAGCTTTATATTAAAAAGAAAGAAAAAGAACATAAAAATGGTCTCTGTATCATGTGCACAACTATTACAGGGGTTGTGGCTAAAGAAAAAAAATGAAATAAACAGCCTTATCCAAAAAAGAAATACAATTTAAAAACATTCCAGCAAACTACACACATGTAAATACAAAAAAACCAATATAAGCCTATTTGTCTTTCTACCTTTGTACTCACAATGGAAACAGAAAGATTTAGAAAGCCTGGAGATAGAGTTGATCCCCTCAGGAGACTAGACAGCAACCAGAAAGCGAGACAAAGAACATTACACCCAAAACTTCCCTCCCTGAAGATTTTGAAAAATCTTGTTTCCTATGGTCCTCTGATCAGGGTTTGTCCTGTATAACCCTTACATGGTAAAAAGAAGAAGAAACATTTAAACCCTTAGCTACTTTTTTGACAATTGAGAGAAACTCCCAATCACTAACCATTTTTTGCAGTTGCTAGGAAGACCTCTCACTTTGGGATACAGTATCAGAGGGGTAGCCGTGTTAGTCTGGATCTGTAAAAGCAGCAGAGAATCCTGTGGCACCTTATAGACTAACAGATGTTTTGGAGCGTGAGCTTTTGTGGGTGAATACCCACTTCGTCAGACGCACAGGATTCTCTCTTTGGGATAACACACGCAACAATCTCAATGTGTGGCAATGTAGTTTATTATTTTGCATGTAATTGATATCTATACTTTTGACCTATGATCGCTATGAAATAAAATATTCAGAGCCATGTTGGCATAGACAGCACCTCGGATATTTAAAGTTGTTAGGCACTCACCTCTCACTGTTATCCAAGTAACTCTTTTAGTCTCCTATGAAAATCTGGCCAGCATTTACAAGCCAGGAGACTGTTGCCTGTTACGGGGTTAGTCGGGGACTTTGACAGTTTGCTGCAGTTGTGGAGTCAAAGGGAGGTTAAAGTGAGTATGGAATGTAGGACAGGAAATACTTATTTCTTTTCCATTTCAAGTCAGGTCTGTGTTCCTGAGTATTATAACCCTGGCAACACAAAGTTCCCTGTTCTCTAGAAATCTCTCCACACAGTCTCTCTTCCCTCATTTCCTGCCGGGAAACAAGCCCTTTCCAGATGCTGTAATTGGCTCTAAAGGCAGTAAAGTCCACCTGCTCTAACAGTTTGTGTCACTCAGAAACTGTTTTTTTCTCACCCCCCCAAAATATGAAGAGTAAAGAACACCTTTCTGCATGATCTTCAGCCCTTGTATTCCTAGGGATCCACAAGATTTAGCTTTGGTCCACATTGGAATTTGAAACCATCACTGAATGCAACATAAAAACAACATCTGGTAGGAAACTGCCAGCGGTAGGAAAGATCAGTGAATCATTACATAGCTAATGGGGGTTTGTACTAGTAGAGAAAAAGCAGACTGGGTGCTACCAGCCTGACAGGATTTCCTCAAAGAGGGGTTTAAGGGACTCATTTGAAAACCCATCAGTATAAGATTGATGAATAGTCCAGAACTCTAGTGGCAGTCCATGCTGCTGCCCTTTGTAGGATCAGTTCAAATACCATCTCATCCATACACCAGTTGGATTTTAACACACAGCTCTAAGGCAGTATATACCCTACAGACCTGATTGTCATTTACAGTGGCAGTGTAAAGGGGCCCTAATGTGAGAGTAAATTACATTTATGTGGCATAGTGTAAATTAATGTAGATGAAAAAGAAGTCCCAAGTCTTTTAAAATATATATTTTAATGGAAAATCCTGGGAGCATATTCAAAAGTGTTTTCAAAAATTCTGTTTCCTCACATAACACTCTTTGCTTGTTGATTTTTTCTCCTTGTATGAGTCAGTTTTAATTTCCCTATGAATATTTGTTCAAACAAACAAACACACAAACAAAAATAAATGGCAGTTTTATCCAGCTTCATGTTAAGAAGAAAGTTTATGGTTACATTGTTAGTGTGATAGACTATAGTGCATGGCACCACTTAAATAATAATGAATTTTAAAAGCAGATTAGTACTTTAGTGTTAGACTGTAATGATCACTTGTAGACTACTGCACTGGCACCCTATGAAAATGACATATGGTAGTTTTGCTGAGTGAATTACTCAGAACCAATAATGTATATGGCAAAATTAGTCTTTTTTTGCGAGTGGAATAACAGCAAGCAGGCTGTGACTTTCTTAAGGTTATTAGAATGTATTCAGTACTGGCATTGCTAACTTTTTTTAGTTTTCTGAGATCATGAATAGTCTTCACCAAGTATTCACTACCTGAACTTTGTTGGCTAATTGTGGTTGATCAGATAAGCCGGATTGTATTGTTTCTTGACTGAATGTGCAAGGACTTCTGGTACAAATACTTACAGACACAAAAAATAAAATTCAGTTTCTACAAATGTCAGTAGGGGAGCAATTGGGCCCTTTATCTTTTGGCACTTGGCTCAAGACAAGTTGGCTCTCTAGAACCTCATCTGCATGGAGCTATGGAGGAAGAGCTATGGCAATGTCTTAGGATAGATTGCTCCTCTGCTTCCAAGTCCCCTTTGCAGGATCCTGCTGGATCTTCTCCACCTGTTGAAGCAAAGGGAACAATTGGGACCCTAATGCCTTTATACGAATGACCTTTACAGTCATTAGTCATTAACCATAGAAAGTAAATGATGAAAGAGTGTCAGGAAAATTGGATCAGGTTACAGACAGCAGCTTTTGTTGTGAGTGAAAAGGAGAATCTCTGGTCTAGTGGATTACAGTACTAGGTATGTTCTTGACTCTGGGTCCCTTCCATTCCTGGGTCTGCCACCAAGTTGCTATGTGATTTTAAGCCGGTCACTTTACTACTAATTTCCCTCTGTTATCCCAACTATCAGGAGGGATAATAATGCCTCTCACCTTGTAAAGTAGTCATCCTTAAACACTTGACAATTGCTTTAGATACTGCATTAGCAAAGTTTGTTAGCAAATTATAAGGGTGCCCATTTTATATAAATGCCAAGCATTATTACTTTATTTCCAACATGTTCTTTCAGCTACAGTCTAAATAGCAGACATGTTCAGTAACCAAAAGCAGAAAACAAGCAATGCAGAGACCCATTGAACAAATGATGCTAGAGATCACATCAATGATAACCGAAGACAAACAATTAGTTGAAGAACCAAAGAAGAAACATCATGCAAAGGATCTGAATGAGAAAATGGTATTCAGTAGGGTAACGTATTTATCCTCATGGTATAGTGACCCAATGTATCAAATGAGCAACCCTATCAAACCTGTGCTGAAATAGGCTGGATTAGTCTCTTCCAAGACAGAGTAAAGCAGAAAAGGCCATTCTTGTACATCAGCCTAGGCTGAAAATGGCTTGTGCCATTCTAATAAGATGCCAGAATCAAAATAAATAAGCTTGAGTTTCCTTAACTTTTCTCAGATAATCAAGAGGAAAAATGGAAATAGCATTTTAGACTTTTGGCAGTAAACCTGTGAATGAAAGGTTTTAAATAATGAATACCTTTCAGGAAGGATAAAGAAAAGCTTCCTTGGGTTCAATCTGTTGCTCCCAAAACATGTTGAAAGGAATAAGTGTTTGCAAGAAAATATGAGCCTTCAGATGTTGGAAATCAATGTCCTTAATTTCTCTGTATTGACTAGGCACTAGAAAAACAGCATTTTTAATCTCAAAACTTCCCAAAAGTTTCCTAAAGACAAAATGCTGTAAAGAAAATCCATATTATGTTGACTGCATTGTCAATAGTAATAAAAATGTTTCTGTTGCTCTTTGCAAAAGGGGGTTAGATATCTCAGTGTGTTTTGCATACAAGATACCATCTAAGTGCAATTTTTCCTCAGACCTGTCAAACCGTAACATGACAGTACGTTCTTTCTGAATGAGTTGAAACACCACTAGCAAGAATGTCAACATGGTAAATTGTAGCCTCTCTGAAAGTGGGCAGCCTGATGACTGCAGCCTTATTATGACTCCCAAGAACATTGCTGTTGACTTTGCTACCTCAATTCAGAGAAAAAACACAAAGGTATGCCAGCCTGAATAATCCTTTAAACATTTAAAATGTGGACATATTTCACATCCTTTTGAAAAACAAATTGCAAGTCGACATATCACTAAGTGCTAAAATTCTATCTTATGGAAGTTAATAGTTCTAATTCAGTTCCTGTAAAACAAATTTTCACACTTAAATTTTTTGATTCCTCCTTTCAGTGTCTCCCTTTATTAAAGAGTTTGGAGATGGTATCTTGACTTGAATTAGCAACAGGCAGCTCATTTTTGAAACTGATTTGTCATGGCTTTGTGTCTGCCACGGCTGCCATACTTCTGGTACATGTCCATTAGCAGCTGTGCAATTGGGGTAATGCTCTGAGCATGTTTTGACTGTTATTCTTATTCCTAAATGAGAAACTTATCTAAGAAGAAAGGACTCTTGGAAGATGTTCAAAATGACAATTTCATGTTACTTTTCAGAGAACATTGCAGTCATAATACAATAATACTTTGCACTTCGGTAACAGT
Organism: Chelonoidis abingdonii; assembly: GCF_003597395.2. NCBI lineage: Eukaryota > Metazoa > Chordata > Testudines > Testudinidae > Chelonoidis > Chelonoidis abingdonii. The sequence goes on along the minus strand of NC_133769.1, from coordinate 52,728,932 downwards.
TTTTCTTTAAGAATCTCAGTGCCATAAAAACATTCACTTAAGATTTATTATTCTTTAGACAAATAGATAAATAAACCTCTGGACCTTACTCTAATCTCACACTGGCTGTCACCAATATAAGTGCATTGACTTCAGTGAAGCAAAGAGGAACCCATTCTCCCATTTGATGAAAATGAGAAGTAATTGACTTCAGTGGAGTTACTCCTGATTTTCCGCAGTGAGAGAGGAGAATTGGAACCTATATTTTTAGTTAATTCCTTGCTTCTTTTGAATCAAGAACAAATATAAAAAGAATAAGGTGCTAGATTCTCAGCATGATTTACAACAGCTGAGGTTCTGGTCCTAGATGTGTAATCGGATTTAGTTATTGGTATCCAGTAGCATTGCAGTAGTTAAGAGTAAGTATTTCTCTTGTCAATTCTAGGGAGTGCTGTAACAATTAATACCTTGACCATTTCAAATCTGGATTAACTAAACTGCTTGCTCATTTCCCAGAATTCTTCTCTATGCACCACTTTCTGGTCCCCAGTATCAGTCTTTGCCTTTGTTTGCTTGCACTTAATACCTGAAGGATCTCTGAGATCACGTCAGTTTTATCTTTAGTTCTTTTTCTAGCTCTCTGAACAGATTCTTAATATATCAAAATTTCTTTTGCTGTTGCTCTTTATTCCCTCATGAGCTACAATCAACAAGAAATTCCAGCCTCTTTATCATTTATTGTAATATTCTGGAGACAGCATACCACCTGCACTTTTATATGGGCCATAAATAGGCTTCTAACTGTGGAATCTTTAGTTAGGATTACTGCTCTCTATTTTTATTTTGCTTTGTAACATTGTTTGCCTTATGATTAATTACTGGGCTGACAACTCCTGTTGTACTTACTGTTTTACGGGATCTTTTGCCCCAGCATGCCTCTCTAAGGGTACATCTACACTACAGGATTATTCCGATTTTACATAAACCTGTTTTGTAAAACAGATTGTATAAAGTCGAGTACACACGGCCACACAAAGCACAATAATTTGGCGGTGTGCGTCCATGTACCAAGGCTAGCGTCGATTTCTGGAGTGTTGCACTGTGGGTAGCTATCCCGTAGCTATCCCATAGTTCCCGCAGTCTCCCCCGCCCATTGGAATTCTGGGTTGAGATCCCAATGCAAAAATAGTGTCGCGGGTGATTCTGGGTAAACATCGTCACTTCCTCCGTAAAAGCAATGGCAGACAATCATTTCGCGTCCTTTTTCCCTGGATTGCCCTGGCAGACGCCATAGCATG
>NC_133769.1:52724009-52726193 GCF_003597395.2 Chelonoidis abingdonii | reverse complement strand
ATTTCAGTGCTACTTCTCTCGTCGGGGAGGAGTACAGAAACCGATTTAAAGAGCCCTTTATATCGATATAAAGGGCCTCGTTGTGTGGATGGGTGAAGGGTTAAATCGGTTTAACGCTGCTAAATTCGGTTTAAATGTGTAGTGTAGACCAGGCCTAGGCTGGCCCTTTAAATTTGGCAGAACCAAACAGCTGCAGCTCTAAAGTGGCTGTTTTGCAACTGTCTGCCCCCACCCCCGCTTTCTGTTCCAGCTGCTAAGAACTTGCTGCTTTTCCTTTATTTTCTCTTTTTTATTGCTAAGGAAATTCAGTTCAAAGGTTCAGTCACCTCCCCACACCCATCACATTTTTTGAACTGCTTTCTTTCCTAAATACAAAATATGGAGCAATATTTTCATCATTATCATCATTTTTATTGATATTACATCAGCACCTCAATTTTTGTAGGAACTGTACAGCAATCTAGGAAGATAACAGCTTGTGATCCAAAGTGCTCACAAAAAAATCTGTACTTCACAGCAAATTTTGAGTATACCTCTGTGGAACTTTAACTTGTATACAGTAACTATTATTTGATTACCATAAGAAGAGGACTTTTGGCAATAATTATGTTTAACAGTGGCAGGTTGCTCAGTAATTATTAGGGTGTGAAAACCACCACAAATGATTGTATTATGCAGAGAGCTTAGTCCCAAACTATATTGTGCACCAAATTAAATCCGCAGTGCTTTTTTGTCTTGGAAGTAATATTGAAGCAGGAATTATACTATTTAGCATGTAAAATGAAATTAGAATAGAAACTCAAACTCCTTTTGAAAGTAATACAGTTGCTTTATTTCTAGTATTTATGGTTCAAATACACTAGCTGAGATCCTGAGTAGGTGAAATCAGCATGGGATAGATTAGAGCCATAGTATGAGCCCCAGATGTGTGCAAAAAATAAGATTTGTAAAGTGTTGTCATGTGATTTTTTTTGGGTGGGTTTGTATCTTGGGAGCCTCTTGCTCAAACAACCCTCAGTTTTGGACCTCTAGCCTTATCCCAGATCCCCATAAATCCCAACAATTTTCAAAGGCAATCTAAATCAACATGTGGATTTTAGAGCACTGAGAAAAATCAGCAGAAAACTAGTCCCAACTGTAACCGACGTGGTGCTAGTGTCCCAGTATAGTATTTCTGAGATTAGTGTCAAAACAAAAGTCTTCTGAATTGTTTCACAGGCATATGGGTAGTTCTTGTATATTTAGAAATTTTAGACCCATCTGAGCCTGTATATAGAGAATTTAATTCTCATTGGAGTATTTAAACAAGCTAAAGTTTGTGATAAAAGTCAGTTTCATCAATATGAGGTAATTGAAAGCACTAGATCTAGAGGACCTTGGTTTAAATTCAGAATAATGTATAACAGTGTTATTTTTTATTTAGAGAGGTGAATAGGTGGGACTGCCTTCTAAATTGAGCTGGGAAAGTAAAAAAATATTCATATATTTAATCAAACATTGAATTACTCTATAGAGTTTAATAAATCTATTTATCTTAATTGCTTTTATGGCTCCCATCACCTTAGTATCTGAGCAACTCTCAAGGGTAAATGTATTTATCCTCACAACACCCCTGTCAGGTAGAGAAATGCAACTATCCCTGTTTCCAGAGGCAGAACAGAGGCATAGAGAAGCTAATGCCTGGAGCCACCAGGGAACTTAGATCTTGCAATGGTCGGGGTTGCAATACCTAACATTTAAGGATCAAGAAAATCATAGGAACAACACTGCAATCCACAAAGCCTGACTTAGGCACTTAGGCACCTTAGACTGGGATTGAGAAGCCTAAGCTAGCCTCTGGGAGATGCTGATGAGGGGAGTGTGATATAAGCCATGCCCCTCTCCCAGAGATAGGTGCATATGTCTGGGCTGCATGGAGTAGTCTATCTCTGCTTAGTGATCCACAAATGGGAACCTGACTCCTGAGGTCATGTGGCATAGGTGCTTAAACTGTTTCTTGGTCCTGCCTTGCTCCAAAATGAATGGGAGAGGAGATACCCACCTTAGAACTTTTAGCTCAAGTGGTGAAAGCACTTGCCTGAGATGTGGGAGACTGAGGGTACATCTACACTGCACGATTATTTCGAAGTAGTTTAAACCGATGTTAGAAAACCGATGTTATAAAATCGGTTTTGCGCGTCCACA
>NC_133769.1:52704377-52711726 GCF_003597395.2 Chelonoidis abingdonii | reverse complement strand
GCTACTCCTCTCGTTTGGGAGGAGTTCCGAAATCGATTTAAGGAGGCGGTTAACTCGATATTAATGACGACGTCGTGTGAACGGATACAGCGTTAAATCGGTATATCGGCCATTAAACCGATTTAAAGTCGCAGTGTAGACCTGGCCTCAGTTGCAATTCCCTGCACTTTTCCAGAGAGGGAGAAAGGTTTTGAAGAAGAGTCTCCCACCTCTTAGGAGACTGCTTTAGTCACTGAGCTGTGGGATATTCTGATGGAGGCCTCCCTCAAGCTCTCCTGTTGAAGCTGGAGCCTGTTCCATTGTGGCTAAATAATGAAAGAGTGATTGGTGCAGGAGGACTGACCCCTGAGTCTTCCTCCTGCCAGGTGTGTGCCCTCACCACTGGGCTACAGACTCAGAGTCAGTCTTGTTCTCTCGCTCTATGAGTTGTCCACTGTGGATAACTTAAATAGTCACTGGATCAGAGCCAGAGAGACATGACATCAAAAACACCTTTACTCACAGAAAAGCGCATTAAGAACAATTTAGAAAGTTATAACATTACCATGTATATACAAAAAGATATTAATAAAATAAAGCAAAGCACATTTTAAACAAACAGGAAATATGGCTCACTAAAGCATCATTATCACCAAGTTCACTCAAAATATTGTTAACACACCAGGTCAACTGAGAAGTATCCAGGTTACAAGTCAATCTATAAAAGGTGTAATCAATCCACAGCTGGGCTATAATCAGTGGGTAGGAAAGCCCTAGCATGTGATACTGCTTTGCCCTGGCCATTCTGTTTTGGTGGGATTTCAAAAGAGCTAAATTTGCCTGACTCAGCAAAAGTTAGCCAGGCAGCAAAGCAGTCAAATGCGAGCCCTGTATCTCACTCCATGAACAAACAGGGCTTGGAGAAAACCAATCCCAAATGGCTGAAAGGCTGTTGCAAAAAATTGAAAAGAAGAATCAAATGGGGCCAGTGTAGAAAAAATGTAACACTGGATCTGAAGCTGGACAGAAGGAGCACTGCACAGACACCTCCAAGGTAAAACAGTACACAAACCACCTGGTTGCTATGATGCCACGCACAATCCTCCACTGCAAGTCACTGGAGTGCTCAGGAAGAGGAGGTTTGTACAGTGTCCTCCAAGCTGGGTCATAGACTCTTCCACAGACAGAAGCATCCTCCAGGCTGTATCAGAGAGGGTGGCATATTGCCAAGACACACGTACCATAGAGCTGCTTCTTGGTCATGGTTTCAAAGGGAATATTCACCAAACCCTTTCAAGACCACAATCTGCCTGGTTGCACAAGGATCTCATCCACAAACAAGGAGACAGCTAGTGAGGGGAACACAGGATTCACCCCTGGAAAAACAATCCTTGCAAACATTTTCTGCAAATACTGAGTAGCCTACTGAGGGAGCACAGCCTGGAATTCAGCAAGGACTTTATCCAGAAAATGCACACACAGGATTCTAGTCTGAATAACAAGAGTCGTTGTGGACTTGCAGCTTGAAAAACTTGGGACAATCAGGTGGGACAGCTTGGCCAACCCAGCCTGAGTAAAGACAGAAAACAGGCTCCTGTAGGAGAGAGCTTCAGTGGGAAAAAGTGAGTTACAAAACAGCAGCTCTTCCAAGAGCTATAAACTGGAAAATGCCCATCCGGCTACACTCTTTGCAGGAGTCTCGAGGTGTTAAAAAGATCATTATAGAATGGAGGCAAAGTTAGACTCTGTAATTGACCAAATGACAACAAAAATAAGTGACAGCAAAGCCCATCCCTCCAGCCCAGCATGATGGAGGAGACAAAAGCAAGGGACTTCCAGGCCAGCAGAGAGTCAAAGTGTTGCAACCGCCAAACAGACTCGAGACGAAATGCTACCACTCTGCTGATTAAATCAATGAGCCCCTGGCCTCCTTCATCTAATAGCAGGAACAGCAAAGCAGGGTGCAACCAGTAGTAAGTATTCAAAAAATTGTTACTATGCCTTTGAATCTGATCTAAAAGGCCCAAGGGAGGGCCCAGGTGCACAACTAATGCCACAATATTGAGGCAACAAGGTTGTTGACAATCAAAACCTTTCCTCCCAAGGAGAGTCTGGGAAGGAACCATTTCTGTAGGCAGCCTTACACTTTCCCCTTGGCCTCCTCTCAGTTCCTTGACATATGTTGTTCAGATCCAGAATGACCTCCCCAAAACCTTCATCCCAGAGGAGCCACATTGCAATTGTTGGGGCAACAAAGGTGGACAGCTACACTGCCAAGAGCCCAGTGAGATCAAATTGCTCTTAGCCGAGTTAATGCGGGCAGAAGATGCCTGTTAATGCACTTGTAAACAAACACAAAGTGCCAGTATGTCACTGTCAGATGTTTTAAATATTGAGATATCACCAGCATAGGCTGGCAGATGAACTGGAAAGCATCCGCCACCCCTGGCACAGAAAGTCTAGGCTTCTGAGGAGGTGCAGGAATGACTCCATACAGCATCCCAGACAGAAGACACCACTGATGAATGCTTCTGTGAAATGGGAAGCAGCAGCTACTGCCCCATTAATCTTCAGGACACTAAAAATGTTATGGTACAATAAAGAAATATTTGAAGAGAATACTGGCCCAATCCCAAAAGCTTCTGATGTTTCTAAAAGAAAACCATGGTTAATACTATCAAGGGCTTTCTCTTGGTCTATTGAGATAAGTCCCACATTCAGATTACAAAGTTTGCTAACAGTAAAAACAAAGTATCAAATGTACAGGAGTACAATATGTTTGCTTAGGGTGTATCAAAGAGTCCAGACAGTCCTTCAGTCAGTTAGCTAAAGCCCTGGATAAAATCTTATAAGGAGAACAAAGGAGAGAAAAAGGTCTCCAGTTCTGTAAGTCACAAAGTCCCCTGTTTTTCACAGGGGCAGCTCTTTCTCCTGGATATGCACCAGCAACAACTGAAAAAAAGTCAGGACCAGTAAGATGCCAGAACTGTCTGTAAAATTCAGATTGCAGTCCATCGATACCTGGGGCCTGGCACTTAGAGACCTGCTGAACTGCAACAGAGAATTCCTGCGGTGACAGTGAGTATCCAGGCACAACTGTTCCTCACCAGTCAGACAGGGTACTTCCTGGTGCAGCTCCTCCATTGCCAGCGCATCACAGGCCTCAGGAAAGTACAGAGTGCTATAAAAAAGAAATAGCTGCTTTCTGGATCTCAGCAGAGTCAGTCAAATAATCTGCAGATGGTCTACAGACTTTTTCTCCAATGTGAAAAAGAACTTGTGAGAGTGTCAATTTCATTAAGTTGAGTAAAATGGGCCTGAGTCAGGGCTCCTTGCATCTTCTCTTCCAAGAAGCACCTCAGTGAAGGTTTGGTGAATCTGTACCAGACTTTCCACATCAAGTTTTGCTAGAAAGGCCCAAGATGTTTTGTTCCATGGCACTCATGGCCTGATGCATGGATTGTGCAGCAGCCTGCGTATACTGCTGGCAGAACAGTTGAATCTGGACTTTTCCGACATCCTACCATTATCTCAGGGATTCATACAGGGGCCATTGTGCTGCCAGCGCTCCCAAAACATAGCAACATCTGGGTAAAATTCAAGTCCAGTAATAATTTGGTGTTAAAACACCAGTGGAAAACATGGGTGGGAAGAGGGAGAGACACACTGACAGAGACATAATGATGATCTGACAAGTGAGTGGGAGACATGGAAAAGTCCTTGTAGGAAGTACTGCACCACAGTAAGGTGAGAACCTCCAAACATCTATTAACCCAAAGGTCTGCAGGAGACAATGCATTTCCCTGGCTTCTCATGGTTCCTATCTAACATATAATCTACAGTGCAATTGAAAACCCCTCCCAGGACAATAGCAGTATCAGGGTCATAGACAAGCATGGCCTGGGCAAGTGTCTGCAGAAAGAAGACATGATCTTACCTCAGTGAAAAGATTAAAAACAATACTGCCGATACATGTGTCCACCTGTTGAAGCTAGCCTAGCACAATCTCCTTCAGCTACCCTAGTGGAGCCTTGGCTCAAGAGAGCTTCTCCTTCCCATTCCTTAAATCTGTTCCCCTAGTTATCAGGACTGAGTGTGTTTCTTGCAGAGGACAACATCTGCCATTTTGTCTGAGAAATTCAAAGTGTTGTGCCCCTTTATGACCATCCCGACATCCATTAATATTGAGAAAGCCAGAGCCGAGGGGCACTTAGAGACTAGAAAGAGACTGCCAAGCCAGCAGAGAGAAACAATGGAAAGTGGAAATACATTGAACAAAATGAATCATGGGGAGACCTACATATCCTGAACAATCCCCACATGCTTCCTCCTCTTGCTCAACAATTCTGGGAACTATAGAACCACCACCTGTTTTCTCCCAGAGCTGCTCAGTAATTGCAGGAACTCCCTGTTTTTAAGCCCTTAAGCCACCCTTGACATGACTGATAGGTCTGGAGGGGCAAGACCAGTCTTGCTTATGGAAACTCTTTAGCTCCTTCATCACCTGCGTGGGGTTTATGCACCCCACCACACTTGTATTTTTCTATGTCAAATGGTTTAAACTAGAAATGGTCTGAGAAGGCAATGTTCAGATCCAAACTAAATTTAAGCTAAGGTTCATGGCCATGTCTTGGATCCAGTTAAGGTGCTAAAATCTGGAGCACCATTCTGCTGAGATTTAGCCTCAAATGGCAAAATATATTTATCAGCTGATGTTGTGAGATTTCCACCATCCTGAATCATCGAAACCCCATAAGATCAGTTGTGCTCACAACATTTTATCTGTGTCTAAACTGGAACCAGAAAATACGGGTAGACAACTTACTGGTAGAGCAAAATCAGAGGTGTATGTTCAGATCTGGGAAACCAGATCTAACCCCTACATCTTTCTGAAATCTGAAGGACTTTAGAGTGAAGATTCTGGTTTTGGTCTGTCTCTAGTTTAAAGAAGTCTTAAAACATCATTGTTGTGTATGATGTCAATTACATAACAAAAGCAATGGATTAGCGGAGTTAAGTGTTGGTAAGATTTTTTAAAGATGAGTATCAGAGGCCCAATTCTATTTCAGCTACACAGAAACAATTCATCTTGATTTCACTGTGGTTTGTACCCATAGAATTGAGGACAAGAGTGGGCCAAAGGGTTTTGAAGGGCACACTGTGAAATTGGTTCTCAGGCCTTTCTAAGCTGAGTTTGTCTCGACTATCACATATCAGATGACTGCCAAGCCCAGTATTATGCTCACCTGTATCTGAGACTAGAACTGAGTCAGTGTTTCCATTATAAGCATGGGACACAAATACTTATTAGTGATGCACTTATTTATTACTCTTGCACCAGAGAATGAACGCTTGCAAAACCTTGTGCTTGTGTAACACAAATTTATGTACCCTTTTGCAGTCATATTTTCTAACTATTGCTTTTATGGTTCAGATCATGGACTATTAATTCAAGCAGTAAAATAAGCAGTCATTTCTTGTTGCCATAGCAAAAGTAACACAAAAAATAGTTGCTGGGGAAACCATACTGAGGATATACACAATCTATAACCTTTAATATATGACTTTAAGACCACAATGATACAAAATGTGACCATATCCTGCCTAGATTTATATGTCTGAGACTGATGAAACCTTACTTATAAATAAAAAAGACAGCAGTTCCTACTGAGTGTGGAGAGACAGCTTTTACACCTACCTATCTATCTAATAAAAACACCTCTTTCTCCAGAGTGGAGAAATAGTTTTGGGGAAAAGGATTCATATCATAACTGGAGGAATGATCAGCAATCATCATGTTGACACCTGTTGCTATATTAGCCCGAGTAAAACACTGTGCTGCTGTAGCTTATGTTGTGTCAGCATTTTAATAATTGGTAGTCCATATTTCCAAATGTGAGTTAAAGCCCATGGGCTAAATTCACCCTGCTGGTGCAGGGTGTGTTTTCACCTGCACCCCTCAGTGATTTACTGCTGGAGGAGGGCAGATATTTATACTAGGCCCTCCCTGGTTGTTTATCAGGGAAAAGCACCTTTCTTTTGCAACAGAGGCTTTCCAGGTAGTGTACTGAATAAGTGGCACCTTCTTTTTAGATTGCAATGGTCAGCTGTAGGCAGTGAGAGAAGCAGGACTTGTACTGATGCAGTGGAGGAGGGAAATCTATACTTTGGGGCCTGCATCTGTGGGTTATGCTGGCAGAAGCTGGGACTGATGTTATTCCTCTAGATATGTTTAAAAATGCTGAATTATTTCACTTAGAAAACTGGTTTCTCCATATATGCATCTGTAAGCAGGATTTTTAGTAGGCTGAGTTATGGTGCATGTGCGGATTTGTCAACTTAAGGTTCCATAAGTACAGTCTGGAACAGCTCCGAATTGTCTCAATGAGCGATGGATTAAAAATTCCCCAGGTACAGTATATGAAGTGACATGATCAGCCTGAATGATTCTGTTAAAGCTATTCTGGTTTATTGTGTCAGTGATCCGCAGATAATAGGTCTCTGGGGGACTTCTGAATCAGGTCTTTCAATTCATGCTGCTCTGAACTGATGCAGTAAGGCTGATATAAATTGCCAAATCTAGGCAAACTTTGGCATACCTTGAAGCATGCTGAAAGATTTTGAAGTAGTGTCACATAGATGTCTAATGCCTATATAATGACTTAAAAGGAGAAACACTTAAAAAGCTGCAATAATTTCCAACATTACCCCTTAACAGTTCTGGATTTTTTATTTTTTTTTCCTGAGAACTTGACAGCCAATCTGAACAGTAGCTGCAGTGACAAAAGAAAAGTATATAGTTTTACATATTTTTAAAGCCTTAAAATATCCTCACAACATTGTGCCAGCCTTCAGGATCTCTGCAGACATGTAATGTATTATATAACCAGGCACTGTTTTCATTCCTCTGCAATACTGGACAAGAGCTTGAATTAGGAGTACTCGTTCTGAATTTCCAAGCTTTGAAAGGCAAACTCTTAAAATTAAGGTCACCTTGAACAACCAGTGAATGATCAGAGCATTCTGATTTTTAAATGACTATTTCACTTATTGATGTATTTATTTTATATCATTTGAAACAAATGGAAAAAGACCAACATTAACTGGCCCAGTTTAATGTAATGATTGGGTATAATAAAAGCAGAGGAAACATAGCTTAGGAGGGTCCTACCTGTTCCCCTGTAGTCCCCTTAAAAACTATAACACTGCTCTACAGCCAAAATGCTTCTGAAATAAATGTAGTCAAACTTTACTAATTCTGGGTCACTGAGAACAAAAATGATGCTTAAAATTGCTGATTGGCTCCAGTCTAGCTGTTGGGCTCCAGACTACAGCAGTGGAATCTCCTGGCAGGTGATGTTAGGGTTTCC
>NC_133769.1:52690387-52704277 GCF_003597395.2 Chelonoidis abingdonii | reverse complement strand
TAGTGAGGCAAATAGATATGAGCAAAAACACTGCCAGCTTAATTGCAGAGTGTAATTAAAAAGCCAAAGAGGAGTTGTAAGAACAGCTAAGCCAAAAAACTCCAAGTAATAACAAAATGTTTTTATCGTACATGAAGCGGAAGCCTGCAAACAACCCAGTGGGCCCCCCTGATGATCAAAATCAAAGCGCTAAAGACGAAAAGTCATTGTGAGAAACTAAATGGATTCTTTGCTTCAGTCTTCATGGTTGAGGATTTAGGGAGATCCCAAACCTGAGCGGGCTTTGTAGTGACAAATCTGAGGAACTGATCACAGATACCCGTGTCACTAGAGGAGGTTTTGGAATTAATGATAAACTCAACATACAAGTCATTGGGACCAGATGGCATTTCACCCAAGAGTGAAAGAAACTTCAAATGATGATAGTTGTGGAACTAATTAACTAAGGTGTAATGTCCTTTAATCAACTCGTACCAATACTGGAAGTTACTATGTAACGCCATATTTAAAAAGTGGGGCTCTAGACGGGGTATACCCGGCAAATTCAGACTCGGTAAGTATAACTCTATACCGGCAAATTAGTCGAAAACAATAGTTAGTAAAATTTTGTCAGGACACATAGAAAAACAAACTGAATTGAGCCATAGTCAACGTGTTTGTAAAGGCGAATCGTGTCTTACTACATCTATTTAGAGTTCTTTGAAGGGTCACCAAAACATGTGGACAGGGAATTCAAGTACATAGTGTACTTAATTTCCAGAAAAGCCTTTGACAATGGTCCCTCACCAAAGCTCTTACGTAAATTAACCGTCATGGGATCTAAAAGGGAAGTCCTTCATGGACTGAGAACTGCGTTAAAAGACAGGGAAAAGGGTAGGTATTAAGTTTAAATTCTCAGATGGAGAGGGTAACTATGGTGTTCCCCAAGGTCAGTTCTAGGACCAATCCTTCAATTATCATAAATGATTCTGAAAGGAATAGTAGGTGGCGCAACCTTGCAGATGATACTAAACTACTCAAGATAGTTAAACCAAAGCAGATTGTGAAGAACTCAATAAAGATCTCATCAAAACTAAGTGATTGGGCAACAAAAGGCAAATGAAATTACATGAATAAATGTAAAGTAATGCACATTGGACAATAGCCCAACTATACATACATACAATGGGCTAATTTACTCTACAATGGTCAGGATAAAGATCTTGGCGTCCATCGTGGTAAGCTCTCTTGAAGTGTCCACCCGGTGGAGTGTGCAGAGCGGTAAAAAAAGCACAATATTGTAGGAATCATTAAAGGGGATAGGAATAGACTGGAATATTTATTGCCCTTATATAGATCCATGGTACGCCACATCTCGATACTGTGTACGAGATGTGTTCTCCTCACTCAAAATATTCTAGCTTACTAGAAAATTCAGGAAAAGGGAACTAAAATTTATTAGTTGCGAGAGATCCATATGAGGAAAGATTAAGAGGCTAGCCTCTTCAGCTTGGAAAAGAGGAGAAAGTATGAGAGAGGAATAATCTGAGTTGATGTGGGAAAATGGATAAGAAAAGTTATGTACTTATTCCCATTAATACAAGAAACAGGTCACCAAATGAAATAATAGGTAGAGGTGAAAACAAATAAAAGGAAGTTTTCTTCTTTCACAGCAGCGCACAGGGTCAACCTGGGAAATTCCTTACCTGAGGACGGTTTGAAGGCTGGGGACTATTAACGACTATTTAAAGGAACTGGATAAATCATGGTGGCTAAGTCCATAAAGGCTTATTCGCCAGGAAGGTAAAGACTGGTTGTCCCTGCCTCTGTTCATCAGAGGATGGAGATGGATGGCAGGAGAGAGCTCATGATCTTGCCTGTGGCTAGCTTCACTCCCTCTGGGGCACCTGGCATTGGCCACTGTCAGTAGACAGATACTGGGCTAGATGGACCTTTGGTCTGACCCGATACGGACGTTCTTATGTTCTTAAACCAAACAAATTCTCTTAGTAATGGAACTTGGTACCTCTACTGCTGAAAAATATTTGAGAGAAAACTTTTATCTTTGTCAGCCCTAGCATTCACCAAAATTACACAGAAGATAATATTGTTATGGAGACATTTTCTCTTTCATGTTTGTGTTCTGTTCAGTTCTTATGCAGGACAAAATCAATGAAAATTGAATTATTCAAAATTTATATATTAAATATATGTAATGCCTACAATAGCCTCATATGTTTTCTTAAACTCAGCTTCATTGTTAATAAACCTTGGGATTATGAAGATAGTAAGTGTCAGATCTTGCCCTTTGGAAAAAAAAAGGTTTGTTTTGAAATACACATTTCAGCATATTGCTGCATGTTTCCACAAATATGGATCTCAGTGCACAGATCTAGCAGTGAGAACATTTTGTCTATTGGCAGATGATCAGTGTGACAGGGAGTACCTGGCCTTTGCAGCTCTGTACAGGAGGCTCCACTGTCCTACTACATTGCGCCCCCAGGGAGTAGCAAAGTGACAGGAAAGGAGAAGTGAATTTGAGTCCTCCATGCATGCCTACAGAGGCCTACCAGAAGCAGCCAATCAGAACTGAGCAGACTCAGTTAAAAAGAGCTGCAGGGGCTTAGGAAGTTAGTTGCTGTTTGGGCCCAGAGGCAAGGGTGGAAGTGTGAGGGATAGCTGGAGTTTGCTTCTGGCTGTGCTTTATTTAGTTGGGAGTGGGAGAGAGCTTGAACAAACACCTAAGAATCTTAACCCTGAGATAAGGATGAAGCTAAAAGGGGCCAGGCAAGAAGAGGCTGTGGGAATTAGCAGTAGGGGGTTGAGGTAAGTAGTACATGGCTGCTGTTTATGGGGTCTCTGGGTTAGAACCTGGAGTAGTGAGTGACCTCACAGGTAAAGTAGCATAAACCACAAAAGGGGGCAGGGCTCATTTGGGTGCCTGAACAAAGGGCTGAATTTAAAGGGCCCACAGCTGAATTGAAGACCCTCTCTAAGCGAATGGACTGCTTTATTTGCTGGATTCTTTAATACACTGGAAGGTTTCATTTTGACCTTGTGACTTGGCTGAGGAGCCCAGGAACTGAAGACCTGACAAAGTTGGCTGGCAGCCCCCAGGGGGTGATAGGGATGAGAATAGCACTGCAGTACCACACCCAGATGCTAGGGGCACGCAAGAGGTGAGTGCCATTGGTAGGGTGGACTAGGTCTGGAGACCTCCTGCTGGAGGCCTCCTGGCCCTGCATCACCCTGCCCCAGAATAGAGCAGTGAGAAGTCTTCTAGGCAGCTTAGAGTGGCTGCAGAGGAGTGGCCAAGCAAAGGGGCTGCTGGTGTGACTAGTAAGGGGGCAGAAGGGCTCTATATAAGACAAGCAGCAGAGGAGAGACTGGTAGTTCAGTTGATGTGGGGAGGTGGAGGAGTGAAGAATGGGTGACTGGCTGGCTGGAAGAGCAGCAGCACTGTGGAGAGTTCACTGCAGGCAAAACTGAAGCCCAGGGAATGCTGCTGAAGACTGGGTGCGTGGCTGGTGGAAAGAGCAGCAGGACTAGTGGAAACTGAGTGCAGGGAGGCTGAAGCCCAGGGGGACTGAGCACAGAACCTGGCCATGCCAGTGTGGGTACTGAGATGGGCCCTGGCTGGGTGGTTGAAGAAAGCAGTGACTCTGGGAAAAGCCTTAGAGCTACAGCCCCATACCAGGGCCATGATAAGAACTTGGACTGTATACTGCGGAAGGGGAGACAGTGTGTGTGGCTTGGCCAGAGGGCTCAACTGCTGAAGACCCACCAAAAGAACATCTGCTGGGGGTGGGGGATGCTCGTGATAGGTGGGTGCCACCTGATATGACAAAACAAAAGGAGGCTCACACCAAACCAAGAAAGGGGGCCATCTGCAAGAAGTGGGTGCCGCCTGTGAAAAAGCTGTGATTGCAGTCACTATTGGCCAGAGAAGCGGGTTTCAACCCTGGTACATGCCCCCATTACAATCAGTCAATAACTAGCTTCATATTCGGAACTCTGTGTTTATTCCAGTCGTCTTGCTTTGGTTTCAAATTATGGATGGCCTCACTAGTCTATAAATTACACTGATCATTGTTGTAAATGAGTTAAATATTTTCTGAAGTACCTTTGTGCCGAAAAACTAAGGTCCCAATAGATAATACTTGCATAGCAGCATAGTGCCCTTTTAATTGTTTTTAACATGAAATACCATAATTCGAGTGCCTTTAAATAATATAGTTCAACAGAGTACTACTCCTAACCAGTACATACTGAGTGTCTTGTTGTTGGGCTGCTAACTTTTGTAAAGCCAATGAAGTGGAAGGTGTGTGTCACACTTGTTTTTCATCTGTGGTGGCACATTGCCTAAGCTGTTCCACGCCACCTCTCGCTGGTAGGATGGCACATTCAATTGAAAGTGTCATGCCACAGCTAAACAAGATGTGTGGGAAAGGCTATGTTAAAATGCATGTCACGTGTTACTTTTTCTTAGTGCATAAGCAATTTCTGTCCTATTCAATTATATGTTAAATTAACACTGTGTCCTATAAGAGTTACCAAAACAGAAAACTATTCTCACTTAGTACATCACAGAAATGCAAAGCTTCAAATGATGAGGCCAAATTAATTTTTATGATCAATTTCTTTATGTGGGGAGGAACATTTATTGTTTTAAGTTCAGATTTTAGAAACTGTGTGTAATGGGGTTTACAAACCCCATATCAAGCATAGACAGAAGGGGGAGAAGAGCCACAAGCAACTGCCAATCATGGAGGCAGGCACTCACCGCTGCATCCACCAGAGAAACCAAGGCCTACTATAAAGGAGAGAGTGCAGAGAAGGATGGAGAGGTAGAAAGGCTTGGGCCAGCAGAGAGAAAATGCCTCTGCACGAGGTTGCCTATCTGGAGCACAGCTAAGAGACATAGGGCATGTCTACACTACAATCTTAAATTGACCTAGGTTAGGGTGACTTACAGCCACTGCAGTAATTACTGATGTCTTTCTGTTGGTAGTGTGCATCCTCACCAGAGCATTTGTGCAGTTTGCTTCTGGGAGCCCAGCTGCCCCAAGGGATTCTTGCCTACGGTGGGAAGAGCTGCACCCAGAGTCTAGTTGGCTGCTCTGCCTTGATGAGGATGAATTGATCAAAATATAGAGAATGTGCAGATAATACAAATCAAGGAAGTATAATCAATTGTTCAGTGTGTCTGTTTTAGCAGTGTGTTTGCTCCTGGATTTTTTTCTGCAGTTCTGCCTGTACACTACACACACTCTACGAGCACATATGCAGGTGAGTAACTGATCCTATTGAAGTCAATAGTGACTACGCCTGTAAGCAAAATTAAGCACATGCAGATATTCAAGAAGGGCCACACCCATTATTTGTGTATCATGCACCAACTTTTGGCATTATTTTGGGCTGAATGGCTACAATATCTCTTTTTGAGGATGAGGAAAACTGGAAGATGGAATGGATATATGTGTGTATATGTGTGGGTTTAAAAGGACTCTAAAGAGAAAAATCCTATTTAAAATACTTTCCCTGTGCTACTAACACCATACAGTACCTAACTTAAAGTATTAAGAGTATTTACAATCAAATTTATTTTACATATATGCATTTGTTTGTATTCTTTCATCTTAGACAAGAATGCTAGCAGTATCCTTTTAGTTAGTTTGGTAGTCTCATGCTCAGATTAGCTAACCAGTGAGTAAGTGTAAGGAGGTGAAGTCAGGCTTCATTCACTTTCTCTCCCTCTCTGCCTGCTTGCTCACTAGGGATGCACTTCACCCCAGAGCCAACTAGGTCTTACTAAGCTTTTTGACAAATAAACAACAGGCACAGTCTGGTTCAGAAGCAGGCCAGTGGTTGGTAGACAATGTGTTTTTTTTTTAAACCTTACCCCCCATTTTTTAACACTTAAGGGGCTCCTATAAAGTAAAAAGACCAGTCACGGGCTTTAAAGAAACCCTGCGACTATATGCATTGTCTCTTGTATCTTCCTCTAGGCTTTAATCACCGCCAACAAAGTGAGAATTTTTAGTTCTGGTTCTGATGTGAGCTGGTTCTTCATATGACAGGAAGTGGTCAGAGCAGTTAAGTGCAGCTTGGAGCATTTGAATAACTCTTCAGGGTACCATTAACCTTTCTGAGACAGCACAGTCTAGAGGACAAAGCGCTGGATGCCAGATACCCCTGAGTTTAAATCCAAATTCTGTCACTGAACTATGTGGTATTTAGCATAACCACCTATTTTAAGGAATGCCTCTTATTTTGTGCTTGTCACACATTCTGTTAAATAGTGTATGTTTGTGTGTGTGTGAACCCAGCCCTGGGAGACCTAGGTCATGCAGGATAGCTCCATTGGGAAGGGACTTGCAGAAGGGAGAATTAGAGCTCCATATAAAACCGCAAGTAGTACATTGATACAATTACAAAACACCCCTCCTTCCAGAAGAGTAACCCTAATAAATGAATGTACCCCAAAGTAACAGGCAAATCTGGTAACAGCAAGGTAAAACTTTGTGTGCTGCACTGGTCCTGTTGACCATGCTTGGACAATCCCTGCTTTAAGGTTACATTGTTAAAATCAATTTAATTGAAGTTACTGTAAATGCAGTTCATTTAATGAGAGTTAGGGCTTGGCTACACTGGAGAGTTGCAGCGCTGTAAACCCACCACCAGTGCTGCAACTTACTCACCGTGCACACTTGTAAGGCACATACAGCACTGCATCTCCCTGGCTGCAGCGCTGGCCTTACTCCTGCTCTGCCTCAGGTATAATGATTGCAGCGCTGGTGATGCAGCGCTGCTCTGCAAGTGTGGCCACCAAAAGCGCTGTAATTGGCCTCCAGGGTATTAGGAGGTATCCCAGAATGCCTGTTCAGCCACTCAGCTCATCAGTTTGCACTCTACTGCCCTGGCCTCAGGTGACCCGCCCTTTAAATGCCCCGGGAATTTTAAAAATCCCCTCTGTTTGCTCAGCCAGGTGTGGAGTGCAATCAATTCAGTGACCATGCCTCCACGCACCAAACGAGCCCCAGCATGGAGCAATGGTGAGTTGATGGACCTCATCAGTGTTTAGGGGGAGGAAGCTGTGCAGTCACAGCTGCGCTCCAGCCGTAGGAATTACGATAGCTATGGGCAGATTTCAAAGGCCATGATGGAAAGGGCCATGACTGGATGCGTGCAGTGCAGGGTTAAAGTAAAGGAGCTGCGGAGTGCCTACTGCAAAGCCCGCGAGGGAAACTGCCCGCTCAGGTGCTGCCCCACGACCTGCTGTTTTTACAAGGGGCTGGACACAATACTTGGGGGTGATCCCACTGCCAATCCAAGGACCATGATGGACAGTTCAGAGCAGGAGAGGAAAGGGAGGTGGAGGGGGGAGGAAACCAAGAGTGAGGGTACTGGGGTGGAGAAAGACACCTCGGGTCCCAGGAGGCATGCAGCCAGGAGTTCTTCTCAAGCCAGAAGGAAGGTAGCCAGTCGCAGCAGCTGGAACTTGGTGAAGGAGAAGCAGAGGAGTGGGTTCCGTAAGCAGCTTTATTTTCAGGATGGAACTGTTTTGGGAGGAGGGGGGGTTATGACTGCATGCATGCATGCCTAGATGTGGAATAGCCCATTGATGTGGCCTAATCACGTTGCGGTAATCGACCTCGGTAATCTCTTCAAAAGTTTCAGCCAGAGCGTGGGCAATGCGCTTGCGCAAGTTTATAGAGAGAGCCACTGTGGTCCTTGTCCCAGTCAGGCTAATGCGTCCGTGCCCACTGTGCCGCGAGGGGTGGGGGACCATTGCTGCACACAGGCAAGCTGCATAGGGCCAGGGCGGAATCTGCATTGCTGTAGAAGACCATCCCTTGCTTCCCAGGTGACCCGCAGCAGTGAGATATCTTCCAGGATTAACTCCTGTGGAAAATGTAGGGATAGTGTTCAGTGTAGGTGCCCCTGCAGCTCTTTGCTTTCCCCAACGCACAGAAACCCAGTGCAGCCCTGACCCAATCAGTCCCCTTCCCAGGTGACCCGCAGTAGCGAGATAGTTTCCAGAATTAATTAACTCTTGCACTCATTCCCTGTTACTCACCATGTCTTCGCTGCTGTGGGTTCTCTGTGCTCTGGGTTGGTATGTGGAAAGTATGCTAAAGTGAGACTATAAACACCTTCACTGTGATTATACACAATGCTGCCTCTCTGTTAAATGTTTCAATTTTTGTCTTTCTAATAACAGTGTCCTTGAATACCCACTGGCTGGATCAGAGACTGCTGAAAGGCTACAGAACTTGAGGAAGAAGCCACAAAAAAGCAAAGAAGATAAGGTGAAAGCAGTTATGAATCAGTCTGCCAGAGAGAGTAAAAAACTCCAGGACCGGAGGAGGGGAGAAAATGCAGGACTGGAGGGAAAGAGAAAGCAGGAGAAAGGCAATAGCTAAGAAGAAAAGCATGAAGCAGCTGATAAGCATCCTGGCGCACCAAACGGACTGTATCCAGTCACTCGTAGCATGCAGGCGGAGCACTACCGTGCGCCCCCCCACAGTCCCAAAGCTCTTTCCCTTGTGCCCAATGTCAGCTCAAAACCCCCTTCTCCAGCATCCAGGTTATTACCACCAGCAGCTGCCCCAACACACTGTACGTTCACGTACCAGCCCTGAGAACTATGACCCTTACCCTCTGCACTCAACCCCATCACCATGCAGCATTTTCATCCTGAAGTGCAGCAGTCATTGCACAGCACTCCAAACAGGACATATTCAAACCTCTGAATTTACAGTTCATCATCCCACCCCCCTGCCCTTTTAGTTATTTTTCTTTTCAATAAATGAATTTGTGGCTTTCAAAACAATTTTCTTTATTGCAGAAAGTGTAAGATACCGTAGCCCAGGAAAAAACCAGACACTGCAATCATTGTAACCACTGCACTTCACTCCCGTGCAAGGCACCAAACATTACTGTTGGCTTCAGCTCAATTCCTCCCTCAAGGCATCCCTAATCCTTGTAGCCCTGTGCTGGGCCTCTCTAGTAGCCCTGCTCTCTGGCTGTGCAAATTCAGCCTCCAGCTTTGAACCTCGGAGGTCCATTCCTGACTGAATGTTTCACCCTTCCCTTCACAAATATTATGGAGGGTACAGCACGCGGATATAACCACAGGGATGCTGCTTTCCCTCAAGTCTAGCTTCCATAAAAGAACGCCAGCGCCCTTTTAAACGGCCAAAAGCACACTCCACAGTCATCCTGCACTGGCTCAACCTGTAGTTGAACCAGTCCTTGCTCCTGTCAAGCTTCCCTGTATACAGTTTCATGAGCCAAGCATTAACACGTAAGCGGGGGTGCTCCAAGGATCACAATGGGCATTTCGATGTCCCCAACTGTGATCTTCCAGTCTGGGAAAAAAGTCCCGGGCTGCAGCTTCCTGAACAGGCCACTGTTCCGAAAAGATGCGTGCAGCATACACCTTTCCAGGCCAGCCTGTGTAATGTCAATGAAATGCCCACGATGATCCACAAGTGCCTGAAAGAACCATAGAGAAATACCCCTTCCGATTAATGTACTCGGATGCTAGGTGGGTGGTGCCAGAATAGGAATATGCGTCCCATCTATCGCCACTCCACAGTTAGGAAACCCATTTGTGCAAAGCCATCCAGAATGTCCTGCACGTTCCCCACAGTCATGGTTCTTCTTAGCAGGATGCAATTAATGGCCCTGTAAACTTGCATCAACACGACTGCCAACGGTGACTTTCCCACTCCAAACTGGTTCGCGACGATCGGTAGCTGTCTGGAGTAGCCATCTTCCAGATTGCAATAGCCACCCGCTTCTGAGATCTTTCTATCTTCAAGCTTCTAATCTTCAGTTTCCAAGTTGTGAGTACAAAGGTAGAAAAAACAATAGGCTTTTATTGTTTTTTTGTATTTACATGTGTGTAGTTGCTGGAATGTTTAAATTGTATTTCTTTTTGAATAAGGCTGTTTATTCATATTTTTCTTTTAAGCAATTGACCCTGTATATTGTTATCTTGATACAGAGAGCATTTTTATGTCTTTTCTTTCTTTTTATATAAAGCTTTTCTTTTTAAAACCTGTTGGATTTTCTTTTCTAAGTGAGGCTCTAGGGGATAGAAATCCCTGTGCCAGGATTACGGTCTCTCTCAGGGAAAGACTGGGAGGGGGAAAAAGAAGGAGGGGGGAAGGTAAATTGCCCTCTCTGTTTTGTGTAATTCAAGGAGTTTAAGTACAGTAATCTTCCAGGATAACCCACGGAGGGGAAGCCTGGGGAGGAAGTAAAGAGAAGACAAGGGAGGGGGGTTATTTCCCTTTGTGGTAAGACTCAGGGCATCTGAGTCTTGGGGTCCCCCAGGGAAGGTTTTGGGGAGACCAGAGTGAGCCAAACACTGGAAATTTTTGGCTGGTGGCAGCGCTATCAGATCCAAGCTGGTAATTAAGCTTGGAGGTTTCATGCAGGCACCCACATTTTGGACTCTAAGGGTACGTCTACACTGCACGATTATTTCGAATTAGCTTAAACCGATATTACAAAACAGATCTAATAACGGTTTAGCGCGTCCACAGTGGGATCCCGAAATCGATTGTTTGCGTCCATGGTCCAAAGCTACCATCGATTTCAGGAGCGGTGCACTGTGGGTAGCTGTTCCTCAGCTATCCCATAGTTCCCACTTCCGTGTTGAGAGCACAGTGCCTGATGGGGCAGAAAACACTGCCCCGGGTGGTGCTGGGTACAGCCTCACCCCTCCCTTTGTGAAGGCAGCAGACAACCCTTTGGCGCCTTTTTCGCGGAGTGCATTGAGCAAACGCCATAGCACAGCAATCTTTCCCTTTTTTTTTTCACGTGGTGGTGGGGGGAAATAAACTGAGGAGCTGTTCCCTGAACCACGCCAGACACTGTGTTTGAACCTACAGACATTGGGAGCTCAGCCAAGAATGCAAATAATTTTCAGAGACTGCTGTGGACTGTGGGATAGCTGGAGTCCTCAGTACCCCCTCCCTCCCTTCATGAGCGTCCATTTGAGTCTCTGGCTTCCCGTTACGCTTGTCAACAGCGCTGTGTATCCTGGAGTTTTTTATTCAAACGCTTTGGCATTTCGTGTTCTGTAACGGAGCTGGATACAACAGATTGTCTCCCCATACAGCGATCAGACCTAGTATCTCCCGTACGGTCTATGCTGGAGCTCTTTTTCGATTTCAAACTGCATCGCCAGCCGTGCTGATCAGAGCTCCACGCTGGGCAAGCAGGAAATGTAATTCAAAAGTTCGCGGGGCTTTTCCTGTTTACCTGCCCGCTGCATCCGAGTTCAGATTGCTGTCCAGAGCGGTCAGTGCTGCACTCTGGGATGCCGCCCGGAGGCCAATAACGTCGATTTCCGTCCACATGAACCCTAATCCGAGTTATCACTATCGAATTTAGCGCTACTCCTCTCGTTTGGGAGGAGTTCCGAAATCGATTTAAGGAGCCGTTTAACTCGATATTAATGACGACGTCGTGTGAACGGATACAGCGTTAAATAAGGTTCAGAATTAGGAATTATGCTTATGACAGGGCATTGGGACAGGAAGCGGAATGACCCGCACCCTTCCGTCCCTTCCTACAACCCACGGCGCCAAAAATGGGACGAGGTGCTCTGTGGGATAGCTGCCCACCGATGCACCACTCCCAACAGTGCTGCAAATGCTGCAAATGTGGCCACACTGCAGCGCTGGTAGCTGTCAGTATGGCCACACTGCAGCGCTTTCCCTACACAGCTGTACGAAGACAGCTGTAACTCCCAGCGCTGCACAACTGCAAGCGTGGCCAAGCCCTTACTTGGAACTCTGACACTGCTTGAGAAGTGCTCACTCCAGCCTGGTGTGGGAGGGGGAATGCATGGAAATGTCAAAATGACAATTGGCAGGAGGCTGGGTTTGTGGCTGATATAAGAGGGGAACTTGAGAGATTTGGGTTCTCCTCTCGGATCATCCACAGACGTTCCTATGGATCCTTGCAGAGCTTAAAATGAGTGGGATCACAGACTTGCCAAAACAGTTGATCTGGGTCACTGAAGAGCACACTTTAAGCACTGTCATACCAAGTGCCTGGATGTTTGTTTGTTCCATACTCCCACCCTTTTTTCAGATCACTGCAAGTACTGAGTCCTTAACCAAGTCACTGATGATATGTCTACACAGCAACTAGACACCCACAGCTGGCCTGTGCTAGCTGGCTCCAGCTGTGGGGCTGTTTCATTGCTTTGTAGATTTCCGGGCTCCATGTTCTAGGAAGCTCCCATCCTGCAGAGTCCAAGGACATGTGCCAACTGCAGGTTTTTCTTTGACTCTCAGCAGTACTAAGCACCCACAGATTCACTTGAAGTGAATGGGAGCTGCAGGTGTCCAGCATTTCTGAGAATCAAGCCCTGAATCTCTCTCTGTCTCAACTTCACAATTTGCAAAGTTGGGAGAATACTACTACTTTACCACATCAATATTTGCAAAGTGCTCTGAAATTCTTGAACGGAAGATGCTATCGAAGTGCGAAGAACTAGTATGTTTAATAAATATAGTACTACTTCTGCCATCTATCCTAGTCATATGATCTGCTCCCATTATATGCTTTTTTTAATAACTAGAGCATTTTAAAAATCAGCCTCTGCTCCCCATCCTCCAGGCTAGAGACCTCTAACTTGGGGTATGGCTACACTCGAAACCTCAAAGTGCTGCCGCGGGAGCGCTGCCGCGGCAGTGCTTTGAAGTGTGAGTGTGGTTGCAGCGCCAGCACTGGGAGAGAGCTCTCCCAGCGCTGCACGTACTCCACCTCCTCATGGGGATTAGCTTGCAGCGCTGGGAGCTGCACTCCCAGCGCTGCAGCACTGTTTACACTGGTGCTTTACAGCTCTGTATCTTGCAGCGCTCAGAGGGGTGTTTTTTTCACACCCCTGAGTGAGAAAGTTGCAGCACTGTAAAGCGCCAGTGTAGCCAAGACTTGGTCTCTCTTTGAAGCCACATTTAATGTAAAAGATATGCATATTTTTTAAAAGAAATTTCCCTGTACTTCCCTCCAGGTACTGATTTGTATTTTATCCCTGACTCAGTTTTAGTTCAGGCCTACAGAAATATTTTTGTGTGTGGGGTGGGACTAGTGCTTGCTGCTATCTCATGCTGATTTTAACTGACTGCTTCAAAGTGGAGCCCTGAGAAGAGAATGCATTGGTGATCTCAGCAGCCAGTCAATCTTTCGGTCACATCAGGCTGAAGCAATCCGGCCAAATCAGCATGAGGAAGCACTGTTGAGCCAGACACAAGCCTAAAGGGTGAACTGAGGGCTATAAGCCCATGTTTATGTAACCCTTCTGCCAGGTGGGTCTGGCAGCAGGCAGGGCCGGGTTCAATATCTATGGGTTCTTTTCCACCGATACAACACAGAACCCACTCGAGCCCCCACCTGATAATTTGGGAAAATTACATACCACCCCTGGGTGCCTCTGAGAGGTAATATTTCCCCACTCACAAGCACAGAGTCTGAGTGTAGAAAAGAAACTTAATAAAAGGAGAGAAGTCATCTGACATTAATTAGGGAAAATACCACAAGCAGAATTCATAATCCTAAAACTGTGAGCTGGACACCCCATTACACTTGTATTTTTCTATGTCAAATGGTTTAAACTAGAAATGGCCTGAGAAGGCAATGTTCAGATCCAAACTAAATTTAAGCTAAGGTGCATGGCCAAATCTTGGATCCAGTTAAGGTGCTTGTGATAAAGCCTCTGTCCCAAATCTGGACCTTAGCATCCAAAATTTGGGGGCTTAACATGAAACTCCCCCCAAGCTTATACCCAGCTTGGCTCTGATCTCACTGCCACCAACCAGGATTCAGTGCCTGGTACACTGAAGCCCCCCAAAATCGTCCCTGGGGGACCCCCCAAGACCCAGA
>NC_133769.1:52676290-52688681 GCF_003597395.2 Chelonoidis abingdonii | reverse complement strand
TCAACCTATTGCTTTCCTTTTGTACTCACACTTGGTAACCGAAGAGTAGAAAGAAGCTTGGAGATTGAAGGAAAGATGCTCTCACCATAGCCGGGAGAAACAAAAGACCCCCGAGTTCCCAATTCCCACCCCTGACTTTTAAAAAAATCCAGTTTTCTGATTGGTCCTCTGGTCAGGTGTTTGGTTCCCTTTGTTCACCCTTCTCAGGTAAAAGAACATTAACAATTACCTATCTACTTATGACAGTGCTAAAATCTGGAGCACCATTCTGCTGAGATTTAGCCTCAAATGGCAAAATATATTTATCAGCTGATGTTGTGAGATTTCCACCATCCTGAATCATCGAAACCCCACGAGATCAACTGTGCTCACAACATTTTATCTGTGTCTAAACTGGAACCACAAAATACTGGTAGACAACTCAGTGGTAGAGCAAAATCAGAGGTGTATGTTCAGATCTGGGAAACCAGATCTAACCCCCACATCATTTTGAAATCTGAAGGACTTTAGATTGAAGATTCTGGTTTTGGTCTGTCCCTAGTTTAAAGTAGTCTTAAAATGTTGTTGTGTATGTTATCATTTACATAACAAAAGCAATGGATTAGCAGAGTTAAGTTGTCCTTGGTTAGTAAGGACCCATGGGTCACAGGTGCATGTGTGTGAGTTCACCTCCCATTTGGGGAAGAAGGCTAGCCACTTGTTCTGCTCACTGGTCAACTGTCAGTTACCTTCTGCTGCTACCTGCCTCTCTGCTGTGACCTCTGCACATCAATCTCCTAGTGATTTTCAGCTCCTTGCAGGCTAGGCAGAAATACTGCCCCACCACAAGTGATTTCAGCTCTCATTTGAGCGCACTGACATAACAAAAGGTTCCTAATAAAGCTTATTTAGCTCTATCTTTGAACAGTGGGGAGGAACAGATTAAATCAGAATGTGGATCCTTTGGGAGAATCCACATCTCCTGGCTGGGACACCTGTCCTTACCTGTCTTACTTTCACAAGGGTCTGGCATTTTAGCCACTATCTTTTGCAAGTTCCTTTCAGCTTAGAGTGACCCCTCAATTGGGACAAGCTCAACACAGTTCTGGTCCCCTTTAATCATACAATGAAGATAACATTGATAACATTTTGTAACCCAACACCAGTCAAAGTTGAACACTTGGAGCTACACAATTCCTGCCTGCTAGATACCTACACAGAATACCTACCTAGTACAGTTTGCTCCTGAAGTCTTTCCCCCTCCTGAACTGGCTGTCAGGGGAAAATTCATTCACACCCTGCTTACATTTATAATACCAGAGAACTGGAGCGTATTTTGTAGAGATCAACTTGCTGCTTCACTAGATAAGACAATATAAAATCTGTCTTGTTAAGTTCTTATACTGTACCTGTCACTGTGGTATCTTAGAGATTGTTTGGTGCCTGACAATTATCTAGATTGGAGAAATGGCAGTAAGTCCCGATATAATATATAAGATTGCAGAATGTGCATTCTTAAGAATAAAAGGTTGTTCTTGGCCTAGGTTCCTCAGCCCAGGGAGCGATTCATATGACCTCTGTACACCTTATACAGTATTACAAAGCTGCAGGACTGAGCACTAAATTTTCTTTAACATTGAGTTTTTTCCTATAAGCTGTGGAAAAGGTATCAGCCAAGTATCTCTAGGCATAGGGCAACTCAGTTTTGCCGTGCAACTGAAGGACAAAGATTTGGAAAAAGTGTTGAGAGTCCAATTAAGGAAATAGGTTGGTTTTTAAACCCTAAATGTATAATCAAAACTGTCTTCCCAGTGCAAAGAAAATGAGGCAAAAAGTGGTGATTAGAATAGACAACCAAATGCTGTAGAAAATGCACAGGAATTTTAAGTGGAAAACAACTTTCCATGCCTGCCTTTGTTTGAATTTTGATGCAAATCTTGGAGTCTTGAGACAGAACAAGATCTTACAATGGGGGCAAATCCCAAATAAGAAGGGCCTTTTAGAGCAGATTAATGAAATGCTGAAGCTATCGTCTTGAAAAGTCTAATCTACACAAGATAGTGATGCATTGCTTATAAAATAAAAACAGTGACTGAAGAATAGAATATTCTTGGGTGAGTCACATCTAAGTGGCTGTGGGAGTAGGTCACTGAGGGGAAAATAATCAAAAGAATAGTCTCCTCTTGATGTGTATGTGTTTAACTCCTATCATTATATAAGGGGATAGATACATACATCAAAAGAGAAACTCAGAGCCAAAATTAAAGGTGAATTATAAGGAAGTGCAAATAAGACTCCCTTTTATACTCACTTATGCCCATTTATAGAGAAATTATAAAGAATTCCCATTATTAAAGATAATGGTTAAAAGGGCTATAAACTTTCACTCTTCAGTGTATAAACCAACTTCTAACTGTAGGACAGGTTGTTTCACCTGCTGGAGACAGAATGCTGGACTGATGGTTTGATCTGGTATGGCAGTTCCTATATTTCTGCGTGACATATGCTGTAAAGAGACATAAATTATAGTGAAAGGCAATGTAACTTAACAATTTCTAGCACCTTCCTGTTAGCTGCTTTTCTTACTTTTCACTCTTACCATCTGGCTCTTTAAACTAGAGCTGGGCAATTTTTTGGGGGGGGGGGGCAAATAGTAAATTTGCCAAAAAACAAATTTGGGGGAGCATAGGAACTATTCATGAATTTGGTAAATAGTTTTGGCTAGAAAAATCTGCAACAAAAGTTGCAGAAACATTGAAATGAAATATTTCAGCACTCCCCAAAGAAAACATTTAATTTTGACATTTCAAAATGAAACAGTGTTTTTTTTAGAAATTTCACTAAATTGAAGTGGTGGGGAAAAAAAATACCCAAAGTAAAAAATGTCATTCCAGGTTAGATGAAACACTTTGTTCAGTGTGAAAGACAATTTTTTGTTTTTTTGTTTTGATGAGAAACCTAAAAAACCTAAAACCAGCTTTGGTTGAAACAGAACTGAATCTTTTCAGGGATATTGTTAGTTTGGCCCTGGATTGAAAAAATCTATTTGCTCAGCTCTATCTTTAAGTAGCATAGACTACCTGGACCAAATTCAAAGGTGATGTGTCAGTGGCACAGGTGTTAAGTTATACATTAGTAAGCTAGTGTAAGTTCAAGTAGTTCTAAGCAAATCTATAGGAAGAATGGTTAGGTGTAGCAGGCACACTGTGAGTCAAAGAGGCTATGACTGATTTATTGTGTATCTATTCTTCATAACATCAGCTGTACTAGGTGCTTCACAGGTTGCACACAAAAAAGGCAGAAGGAGATTGCAACCTAAATGATAGGTTTAAGACCAGTGAGGATATAACCTACACCAAGAAGAGGAGAGGCAAAGATGGACATAAATTATGGTGATATGAATATGCAGTTATGTAGATTAGGTATAAATGTGTATTTATGAATAATGTGATTTTTTCCCCCATATACAATGCTTCAGAGTGGAATTTTAGGTGTGATTCAAATGAGATGAGGGTGGAGACCTGATTTTAAAAAAAAATTTCAGAAGCGTCTTCAAAACACATGGAACAGCCCTGAAGAAGGCTTGCGGAGGTTTTCTGAGAGTTGAAAGGGAACATGGAGGTTAACATCAAGGTAGTTGGTGGAGTGGAGAGGACAGGATGGAACACACAGAGACCAGGCCACTAAAGGAGTCCAGGGCTGTTTGATGCAGAGCCTTGAAGGCAATGTAGGTTATGCAAGGTTAGGCTACATCTACGCTTAGAGCTAGGGGGCACGATGCTCCCTGGGTGTAGCCTTTGATCAATTAAGAGTGCCAATTGCACAAAATTACTAACCCAGCACAGGTCCTTTACCTAGGTGGGTATGTAAAAAGTATTCACTAAGGAAGGGATTGGTGACATACATGTAAGGAAATGAAAATGTTACTTAAAACATTGAAAGAAACATAGTTACAATGCAAGTGCACAATATATTTGCAATCATGGGAAAATAAAATCAAGCAAGATAAATGTTACAAACTGACTTGTGGCATTGTGCATACTCACAACATATTAGAAATGATCAGAAGCGAGGCTCAAAAGAAAGTATGTGGAGAGCATCTTAGGTGAGAACTGATGGTCCAGGCTTCTGCCTCTTTCTCACCTTGATGTCTCAACAAAAGTGTGACCATAGGCACCCCTGTATTCACACCATTGCAATAATATTTATACAAAGTATGCCTTGTGAGGTATTGTATGAAAACTAATAACATGCATTTTACAATGCTAGTATAATCAGCATGTCAATGTTCGATATGAAGTATTGAATTGCCTCTGTATGATGTTACTAGAACATGTTTGAGACAAGACAGCCTAACCTAGGTAAAGGTGATAAAGTAATCTGTCCTAGACAAAAGAATATGGATTTACCTCAGTTTACATATTAGCAGTAAATAAAGTCATTGAGCTAAACCAGCAGTTGTTATCCTCACCTGAAGTCGAGTGACAGAATTAACATGGTTCCTGCAACCTAGGAGACTAAATTCCCCAGGAGGTTGTTGACTTGTAAGACAAAAACAACCCTTTTGGTGCTATAAGGAACAGAGTGTCTCCATCTTTATCCTTCACCTTAGGAGACAAAGCAAGCAATTTGATTTCTGTGATTAGGTCCTGGCCAGGCCAGGCAGTAATATGTGGAAAGGAGACTGGATGAGAGAAGCCATCTTGAATAAAGACACTATCATGCTAGATTAAGTTTTAGATTTTTAGAGAGATGTTTTCACTTTTATTTGTTTGTAACAATTTTTTTTGTAATCTTTTTACTTGGTATCACATAAAATTGCTTTGCTTTCATTATAAATCACCAATGTGTGTACATTCTGTGAAGTTTTTCTAGAAAGCTAACAGGTTGCATTATCTTACTGTCTCTGAAAAGGCAGCAAGCCTAACACTTTTAGGAGGGTCCAGTGAGAGAGACTGAACCCTGCAGTAGGACAATTTGGGGGCAAATTTGGTACTGGAAGGATACTAAGGTCAGCCTGCAAGGAGTAAGCTGGTTGAGCAAACACAGGGCGAGGCCTGCAGGCTGGCTGCAGAATGTTGCAGTCAGAGTTCTGGACCAAAGCTGCATAGCCACAAGACATAAGGGGTACCAGGCAAAGGTGACCAAACCTCTTACTGGCTTGGATGAACTCCAGAATGTCCCATCTTACCCACCTTTTCCCATTCCATCCACCCATGTTTGTGCCCTTTGCTCATAGGTGGTATTCTGGTTGACCATAATTAGATTTCTAACCATTGACACAAGTCACTGACTCAATCATTCTCCCAGTAGTTTTGATAAGTCAATGCAGTTAGCTCCATGTTTACCTTATTGCAAAACATACCTAAAATATTTATGCAGCTCTAGTATATCTATTCGTTCTTTTGTGGTTCACTTGTTTATTCCAAAGCATGTATTGCTACATTTCATAACATTAGGTCAAGAACTTATGCAATCTTAAGCCAACAATTAGACCTCATGCTAATTCTCTAACCTTAATACCTATAGCAAAGCTTAATATACTTACATTTAGTTTCTTCTACTTGTGTTACAATTTCTATTAAATTCCTAGATGCATTCTTAACATTTCTAACCCATGTATTCAGGTGAGGAACTCTTGTGTATGCCAGTTGTGGGTCAGTCACCAACTCCAAGGGCATCACAAGCATTCCCTCCCAGGCCTCACTGTTCCTATATAGGTTAGTGATTTACACACTCCAGCACTTGAGCCCTCTGAACATCTCCCTGGAGTGTCTAGCTCTTGGTCCACTGGATCCTTGCAGTATTTACAGTATTGCTGCTACCAAAGAAACAGTATATCTGAGCTTACCAGTTACACTTCAGATCACTGCTCTGCTTCACTCAGAGCTGAGTTATGTTTATAGTGAAATCAGGTATATGTTTATTTAACAAAACCTAGAGATTCCAGTGTCTACTTGCTATTATTTGAAACAAATGGTTACAGTCAAACAAAACCATAACATGCATTCTAGAGCTTAGATTTAAATAGCAAGATTGTCTCATAGAATATTTCTTAACCTGAAACATTTGCAACTGTTTTACAGTCAAGTTGGCTTTAACACTCCTTTCATGAGACCAGCATGCTGCCAACTTGCCTCCTCAGTGAAGGACCCAGTGTGTTTCTTTGTCTTTATGGATAAACAGGACATTGCCTGCAGTTTGTTTAATCCTGTAGACTTTCTTTCTTGTAAATTTTTGCTATCTTTTATTTAAGTTGTGACTCAGTATGCATATAGGCATACTGAGGGTCTCTGGGTCCCATGGTGTGATTCACAGCTTGTACAGACATGCTTGCACTAGCTGTCATCAAGCTAGCATGCTAAAAAGGTAGTGTAGCTGTGGTAGTTCATGCTGCCACTCACCATGCCTGTACTTTTTGCTCTGACTACAATCTTGCCTGGACCCTCTGGGTATGGACTTTGGGCGGCTAGCCTATGTTACTGCTCACTGCTGCCCTTGCTACTGTGACTACACAGTAAGAGCTAGTCTGAGTATGTCTACACAAACTGGGAATCACCCCCCCAGCTCCATGTGTAGACAGCCTTAGATTCCCTCTAGATTCACTTTGGCCGTGTCTATGCTGCAGCAGCACAGCTATAGTGCTGCAGCTGCTTGCTGATAGGGCGTAGTATAGATGCTGCCATCTCTCTCACAGTTAATCCATCTCTCTGAAAGGTGGTAGCTAGGTTGAGAGAAGAATTCGTAGCCACTTCTAAACCAGGGGTTTGGTTGACCTAACTATGGAGCTCAGGGCATGAAATTTTTCACAGCCTTCAGTGATGTAGCTAGGTCGACTTTAATTGTAGACCAGGCCTTAGACGTCCTTAAATAAAGTCATTTCTGAATTCGACCTTTAGCTTCAAAGAATAGACATTTATTTAAATGCTGGGTAGGTCTTAAGGTTTCTGAATAATTTTTCTTCTAAAATGTCTGTTCCCTTCCCTTCTCTCTCCCCTTATGGCCTGTTTCATTTTCTGTTGTTTGTATTCAATATATATAGAGCATGATCATGCACTCTTTTTGCTCTCATAGAAAACTTCCATTGAAATTCAGTCCCTACGCAGTTAGTGGTTTGTGTCTGGAAGCCTTGAGCACCCATTTTGCTCAGCACAGCAATCCTGAAGTTCAAACTGTGTGTAAAAAATCAAGGGGTATATTAAACTAAGGTTTTTAATTATATTTGGCATTCCCAAGCTTACTGCTGTCAACTGTGGAAAAATAACAATTTCTGACACTCGCACTGTCACAGACTTTAAATCAATTTCTATCCTGCTTTAATGCTGACTAAACACCTGAGCCTGGGGATCGGAGAATCACCTGGGATAAAATAAAAAGTGATCTAAACCTTTGCCTAATAAAATTTGGACCAAACCTTTTCTGAAGTCAGAAAATGCTCCATGAATTTAATACAAAATATTTCATTCATGTGCCTCTGCAGTTTGTTTGGGGTTGGGATGAAGGCAAAATTACTGAAATACTATGAGAAGGGCTGTTGTTATTCTACTTCTGGCTTAACTGCAAGTACCAAAAAATGTTGGCAAAAGTCTGTAGTGATGAAATTTCTGTATTCAAAGACATGGATAGTTTGGATTAGGTCGAGAAAGAGCTGTGGATGCTAATTTGCAGTGAACGGATGCTTCAAAATTTTAATGTGATGTGGGGGCTTCCATATGCTGCTGGTGACAGTGTCATAAATCATGTTTTCAGCCAAATCACGGTGAATCAGCAGCACCAAGCTCAAGAATACTACAAAGACCAGAAATCTCTTCATTAGGCTTGCTTTAGCTCCATTGAAGCCAGTGATTGTCACCCCAGGTGTAAAGTAGTGTAAGTACAGAATCTGTTCCTTTGCATTCAATTGCAATCAATAATTTCTAAGTCATATCATCATTCACACACTTTCAGAAAGATTCTACAGAACAACCTGGGCTATAGTTTTTTTCCAATTCCCTTTTGAGAGATTTTTTTCTCCCTTTTTTGAGACAGGCTAGGGTATGTCTACATTTTGAGTCAGAGGTATAATTTTCCTGGCTGAACTTGGGAGCACATAATGTGAGGCAGAGCTAGTGCTTTCTGCTCCAGATCAAGTGTATCTGGGAGGCAGGTCGTGACTTTGCTCCCCTATGTATCAGTAAGTGCTGCTACAGGAACAACAGCACTTACCTTTGCAAATAAAAGCTTCCCAAGGGCATGTCATAAACAGATAAGAAAAGTTAATAGCACAGAAGTACTTTATATCTCGTTGACTATAAAGGGTTAACAAGTTCAGTAAGCCTGGCTGTCACCTGACCAGAGGACCAATCAGGAGACAGGATACTTTCAAATCTTGAAGGGACGGAAGTTTCTGTGGTTGTTGCTGTTTAAGATTGGTTGTATTGTTCATCTGGGGCTCAGAAGGGACAAGACGTGCAACCGCAGGTTATCTCTCCAATCTCTCCAATT
The DNA here is from genome assembly GCF_003597395.2 of Chelonoidis abingdonii. Lineage (NCBI taxonomy): Eukaryota > Metazoa > Chordata > Testudines > Testudinidae > Chelonoidis > Chelonoidis abingdonii. The sequence goes on along the minus strand of NC_133769.1, from coordinate 52,680,218 downwards.
ACAGGCTCTTATCAGTTCAAAATGAGTGAGGTATTTTAGGGTAAGATTAAGGCGAGTTAAGGCTTATGTTGTTTCTTATTGGCAAATGTTGCATTTAGCTGCGAAGGAGTTTAATTGTTGATTTGGGCTGGAAGGAGTTCAAATTTGTATTTTTACTGAAGCGATTTTTAAATTTGTATTTTGAATACTTAGTGGGGAGGGAAGTATTTCCCCAGTCGTCTATAGCTGAAAAACCTGTACCTATCCATCTTAATTCAAAGATAATTATTTTACTGTTTTTCTCTCTTTAATTAAAAGTTCTTCGTTTAAGAGCCTGTTGTTTGTATTCTGGTGTGAGACCCAGGACTGGTCTATTCACCAGGGAATTGGGTGATGAGGTAGAAAGGAGGGAAGGGGGAGAGAAGGCTAATTTCTTTCTGTGTCAGGATTACTGTCTCTCTCGAGAGGAGTCTGGAGGGGGAAAGAGAAGGAGGGAGGAAGGTGATTGTCCTCTCTGTTTTTGTGATTCAAGGGTTTAATCACAGTAATCTTCCAGGGTACCCAGGGAGGGAAGCCTGGAGAGCAACGGTGGGGGAAAGGTTACTTTCCTGGTTTTTGAGTCCAGAGGGTCTGGGTCTTGGGGTCCCCGGGCAAGGTTTTGGGGGGACCAGAGTGTACCAGGCACTGGAATTCCTGGTTGGTGGTAGCGCTACAGGTTCTAAGCTGGTAATCAAGCTTAGAGGAATTCATGCTGGTACCCCATCTCTTGGACGCTAAGGTTCAGAGGGGGGATTTGTGCCATGACAGGGCATAATTCTGGGAGAGCAAAACACCTCCCCACACCCACCAGCCTCCCTCCAAATATGTTTCTCCCACCCCAGTACTTCAGACACTTATATAGCAACCATTGGTTTCTTATTGATGACATTTTGCAATGAGACAGGAAAAACAATTGCTTGCCCCATGTATTATTTTGTATTCATTGCTGAGATTGAAGGCACATTTGCCCCACAAACATCAGAGCAGATAAATCTGTCTTAGTGTTATTTATCAGGCTTTCATTTGTGTGGTTACCAGAATTAAAAGACCTGTACCCTTCAGGAGTTAGTAGGTTAATGTGGAGTTAGAGTCTGTGATGCTATCTTCTTTTAAAAAGAGAGAAGTATTCACTTAAACGTGTGGAAGTTATTTGAATAGCATAGCTGCTGCAGAATGTAACTTGTAGCTTACAGTACAATTATGCTGAAGATCTGATATCAAGGACACATGTCATGGTGGTGCAGGCTGCATGGTACATGTCAAAAGCCGATATGCTTATTCTCTGGGGCAGGTATCTATCTAGCCAAAGTAAACTGCATGCCCTGCTGTCATACTAGAGAAAGAAATGCTAAGTGATAGCCATGCACAAATGGAAGGGGTGAGTGGGGTTTGAGAAGGTCAGATGGAAGAAAGACAAAAACAAAATATGGTCCTTCTCAAGAGGCTCTTTTCCATGTCTCATTTGAACACAAAACTAAATTAATGTGCATTCCTCCTTTGACAGAGGCAAGTAGTGTCTGAAAGAACAGGCAGGCTGCATGGAAAGAAATGTGCTATTGTAACGCTGACAGACCCTGGTTGTCAGCTGATGGGATCGAACCGGGGCCTTCTGGAGCTTAGGCCATGGATCTCTACTGCATGAGCTAAAAGCCAACTGTTAGCTAAATCCGTAGAGCAGACTCATTTTATCTCTTGCTCTAAGTAGTCTTAGTGCCACTAGATGGGACAGAACACCACACCCAGAAGGTGTGTGGGTTACACTGTGCTTAATTGGTTTTCTTCTCTATGGAAAGTAACAGGCTGAGATTATCACTAAAACAGTAGGCTTATCACTTCTGAGTATTTCACTAGTAACTAAGTCTGCTGATAGGATGGGCATATACCCCACACTAGCATGGACAGGGTTAACAGGAGGCTGACGGCTCATTTACCTCACTTGGTGGCACCTTGGGGGTGTATTACGTACAAATCATTAGCAGATCCAGCTGGAGAGAAACTAAGTCATCTTCATAAAGGGAGGAACTCAAGCAGTGAGGAAGAGGCCTAGAGAGAGAGTAGGCCTTGGGATCCTATCCTGAGAAGGGAGTGCTGGCAAAGGGCTAGGGAGAGACAGAAGCTACAGGAGTGGGAGTGAATTCCTGTGCTGGACCTTGACAAGGGAGCAAGACCCCAAGTAGTTGGCCCTGGTGGTTGGTGTTCTGCTAGAGAAACAGGGAGCTAGGCAGACCCAAAAGAGGGACTAAAAGCTTAAGCTTGGGGTGGGCAGAGTGGATTAAGTGTGGTTCGGTTTGTGAGTCTTTAGTTCTGCTGAGGGATACTAGGCAGAAATCCAGGAGTGCTGTACTCTAAAAGGAGACTGGGATTGAAGAGGAGCCCTGGAGGGACAGAAAATGTTTTGATGATGTCATGTGGGATGCTGTTGGTGCGGGACACTGATACCTTGGAAAGGGTGGATTATAGTGTGACCTGGCCAGAAAGCCAAACCGAGATACCAGGCCATGGGAGCTCTAAGGACCAAAGAAGGCAGAAGTGCTGCAAGGGGGTGCACTGTGCTGATGAGTCAGTCACAGGATAAGCTATGAAAAATGTTAAGTTTAGGATTTAAATGGAATTTCATATGCAAAAAATACATTGCTCTACTACAGAGGGGAACTAGTTTAAAATGTTATTGCCTTCTCGTTGTTTAAGATAGACTATTAAAGTGGATTATTCATATTGTGCAAAACCACACAGAAGTTTAGGTCTCTTTTGGTGACTGACACGGAGACCCCTTGCTATACCCTATTCTTTGCAAACAACTCTCATTTCAGACCTGGCAAACTTACTACACCAAACATATGTCTTCCAGGATATTTATCCATAAAGAATAACATGTAAAATATCTACAGAGAACTTGCAACTTCACAAGATTTATGATCGTTGTGAAATGTATTTACAGGTAACATTTGAAGAGTATTATATTTATTTTGAAAGTATGATTTGTGGACTTGAAGTAGAAATTACTCACCAGCAGATAATGTGTCTTGGTGGTGACCCATTTGAGCAATGGGCAGTTGTCATCCTGCCTTGTCTGGCCAGTGATGTCATGCAAGGCTCAATTGTTTAGCCTTGTGCTGTACAAGACAATGAATTGGAAATCATCAGAGGCAACAGCAAATGATCAAAACTACTTAAAGGTTTAAAAACAAACAAACAAAAACCTTTACATCAAGATGGGTTTGCCTGGTCTGTGAATAGAAACAAAAGACTGCTTTCAGGACAACAGAGAGGAGGGCAAAACACTCAGTATCCATTCACTGAGGAAACTCCTTGTAAAATGGGGGTGTTTTCATGAAGGTTTGAATTCTGGTTCTTGAGAAGTCAGCTAGCTATGCAACAAACTGAACTTTAGGGGTGGGAAGATTGGGAAATCTTAGTTATAAGTGTGTAAACCCAGGTTTGCATTTTGTGATTTTGTTTTGTACTACAACCTTTTGTATCCCCCACTCTCTTGTTTCCAGTTAAATCTCTATTTCTTAAATAAACCTTTTTATCTTAAGTGATCACAAGAGCAGTGCAGCTTACAGAAGTGATGGTTTAAAGTAAAAATGGTAAATTGGGGTACACTGCTCCTTTAGGTGCAGAGGATCTGGAATTTCTGTGAGTAGCCAGTGTCAGAGGCTAGATATCACAGGGATATGATTTAAAGGGGATTGGGGTGCATATACTATGTACCTGCAAGGTGAAGTTACAGCCCAGAGGAGAATGTGAGTAGCTGAAAGGCTGCTGGTATTGGGGAGTTGACATCCAGCTACCATGAGAGAGGCTCCCTCTCATAGGCACCGACTCCGCAGGTGCTCTGGGGCTGGAGTACCCAGAGGGAAAAATTGGTGGATGCTCTGTGCCCACCAGCAGCTCCCTGCCCCCCCCA
>NC_133769.1:52628427-52674589 GCF_003597395.2 Chelonoidis abingdonii | reverse complement strand
TTTCTTAATGTATTAGGCTTAGACTTGTGTGTTTTGTTTTATTTTGCTTGGTAATTTACTTTGTTTTGTCTGTTATTACTTGGAACCACTTAAATCCTACTTTTTATTCTTAATAAAATCATTTTTGTTTATTGTTAAACCCAGAGTAAGTAATTAATACCTTGGGGGAGCAAACAGCTGTGCATCTCTCTCTAACAGTGTTATAGAGTGTGGACAGTTTGAGTTTACCCTGTATAAGCTTTATACAGAGTAAAACAGATTTATTTGGGGTTTGGATCCCGTTGGGCGTCTGGGTGCTGGAGATAGGTGACTTGCTGAGCAGTTTTTGGTTTAAGTCTGCAGCTCTGGGGGCATGGAGCAGACCTGGGTCTGTGTTGCAGCAGGCTAGCGTGTCTGGCTCAACTAGGCAAAGTTCTGAAGTCCCAAGCTGGCAGGAAAAACAGGCTCAGAGATAAATTCAGCACATCAGTTGACAGTCCCCACGGTGTCTCTGTGACCGAAACCATCACAACGTGCTTGCCTGAAAACTTAACAGGTGGTGGTTGAAGGCTTGTATTAAGGTCCAGTGGGAGCTACCAACTCAATAATGAATGGAAGATGATATGTGGGTAGGGAATGTTAGTTTTTCAGTCTTTTTATTATTTCAGGACTTCAGGACCCTACTTCCAGAAGATTGCAGGGACCTAAGAAAGAAGTCTCTCAAGATTCCCTCAGTATAGCCTATCTATCAGAGCTTATGCAAAATAATCACAGAGACCTCAACTTAAACAATTGATTCTTTATTAACTAGGGAAATAGGAATAGGATAGGCAAGAAGGAAATGCTGAGGGAGGATTAATAATACTGAACAGATTTTATAACTATGCCCTCTTCCACACAGGGATTAAAAAAGGGTAAATGATGGCTGCTCTATACCGTGTCCAGACGCTGCTGCTGTGGAGATCAGGATTCAGTGGATGACTCACTGGACCATGTTCACCGCTGGAACAGGATAGGACTACCACACTGGAGAATGATGGTGAGGAATTAGGTAAGAGGGGCCCCATAGAACCCTGCATGTGAGCATCCCTAAAATTCAGGGAAGTTTGGATGAGAATCTAGTTAAAATAATGGAATTAGCTTTGGTGTTTTAGGGCATGATCCCAAGCTCCTGTGGGGGGAGGGACAGCTCAGTTGTTTGATCATTGGCCTGCTAACCCAGGGTTGTGAGTTGAATCCTTGAGGGATCCACTTAGGGAACTGGGGTAAAAATCTGTCTGGGGATTGGTCCTGCTTCGAGCAGGGGGTTGGACTAGATGACCTCCCGAGGTCCCTTCCAACCTGATATTCTATGATTCTAAGAGACCTAACTAACTTTCCACCCTAACTGCTTTGTGACGCTCTCTCTGTGAGTAAGAGCCCTAGCCACTCCAGGTATATACCCTGTGGCTGGAGGTATGCTTCCATTAAAACAATAAACCCCAACAGTAAACCAGATCTTTTCCCACACAATTAGAGTTGAGATAGGCAGATAACTGGTGTCGGATCTCTTTCGAAGACCCAGCTCTGGAAGGAACCTCCTCTCTTCTCTCCAAGGTAAGGTCAGAGGAAGAACCCCTTCCCACTCTTTCCCAGCCTATATGATCCCTCCTATTGCCTGGCAACAAGCCACTAGATTTCCTGCCTTTTTTTTCCTAACGGAACAAGAAGGCTGTCTAACATGGTGGACTACTTGTCCTTTACAAACCAAAATGGTGGACAATAAATGAAACCATATTAAACACCATTACCAAGTATCATGTCATAATTTGATTGGGGTGGAACTCACAGGAATGGCCATGAAGAGACTTGAAGCTGGAGAAAATTAGCTTATGTTTGCGACAGAGGGAGCTGCTGGAGGGGTGCAAAAAGAAGGATGACATAGTCTAGGTGACAGGCTAAGAAAATGATTTTTGCAGCTGCATCTGAGGGTATGTCTACACTACAGGATTATTTCGATTTTACAGAAACCGGTTTTTAAAATAGATTGCACGCGGCCACACTAAGCACATTAATTCGGCGATGTGCGTCCATGTACCAAGGCTAGCGTCGATTTCCTGAGCGTTGCACTGTGGGTAGCTATCCCATAGCTATCCCATAGTTCCCGCAGTCTCCCCCGCCCATTGGAATGCTGGGTTGAGATCCCAGTGCCTGATAAGGCAAAAAACATTGCTGCTGGTACTTCTGGGTACAGCCTCACCCCTCCCTCAGTGAAAGCAGCAGCAACCAACAGTTTCATGCCTTTTTTCCTGGGTGAACTGTGCAGATGCCATTCCATGGCAAGCATGGACCTTGCTGAGCTCAAGACAGCAATCATGGACAATTTAAACACCTTGCGCATTCTCGTGTAGTCAATGCTGGACCGGGACCTGCAAAGCCAGGCGAGGAGGCGGTGGCTATGGCAGAAAGGCAACGAGAGTGATAACGACATGGACACAGAATTCTGTCAAACTACTGGCCCCTGCGCTTTGGAGATCCTGCTGGTAATGGGGCAGGTTCTAGCCAATGAACGCCAATTTTGGGCCCGGGAAACAAGCACAGACTGGTAGGACTGCATAGTGTTGCAGGTGTGGGACGATTCCCAGTGGCTGCGAAATTTTGCATGCGTAAGGGCACTTTCATGGAACTTTGTGACTTGCTTTCCACTGCCCTGAAACACCAGAATACCAAGATGAGAGCAGCCCTCACAGTTGAGAAGTGAGTGACAATAACCCTGTGGAAGCTTGCAATGCCAGACAGCTACCGGTCAGTCGGGAATCAGTTTCGAGTGGGCAAATCTACTGTGGGGGCTGCTGTGATGCAAGTAGCGAAAGCATTCAATAAGGAGCTGCGACGAAAGGTTGTGACTCTGGGAAATGTTTAGGTCATAGTGGATGGCTTTGCTCCAATGAGATTCCCTAACTGTGGTGGGGTGATAGATGGAACCCTTATCCCTATCTTGGCACCGGAGCACCAGGCCACCCACTACATAAACCGCAAGGTGTGCTTTTCCACGGTGCTGCAAGCACTAGTGGATCACAAGGTGTCATAAACAGATAGCTAAGGGTTAATATCTCTTTCACCTGGAAAGGGTTATCAAACAACACCTAACCAGAGGACCAATCAGGAAACAAGAACTCAAAACCAAGAGGAAACCTTGGTGGTTTGGTGCTGGTCTCCAGGTCCGGACCAGATAACAGACGAACCAGGTTTCTGCCAATCCCTGCTACAGTCTCTAACTATTCAGAATAGCGAGAAAAAAAGGCGGTTTAAGTTCTTTTCAATTGTTTTTCTGTATTGCAACTGTGATCTGGCTGGTGAGTTTAGATGTGTATTTGCTGGAAGTGTCTTAAATGGTATTCTGCTGGGAAAGCTTTCTTTCTATTATCTATAAGCTAAAAAACCTGTATATTACATCTTGATTACAGAGACAATTTTATGTTTTCCTTCTAATTAAAGTGTTCTCTTTTTAAGAATCTAATTGACTCTTTTGTTACTTGTAAAGACTCCAGGGAAGGAGTCTGCACTCACCAGGGAATTGGTGGGGGAAAGGAAAGGAGGGGGAAGGGAATGTTTATCCCCTTTGTTGTGAGACTCAGGGAAGGGTCTTGGGAGTCTCCAGGGAAGTTTGGGGAGACAGAGCTTATCAGGGCTCTACCCTAAGTCCTGATTGGTGCAGCAGCACTACAGGACTAGCTGGTAATAAGCTTAGAGGATTTACGCTGGTACCGTATATTTGGATACAAGGTTCAGATTGGGAACTATGCCATGACACAAGGACGTCACCAACACCACGTGGGTTGGCCGGGAAGGGTTTAGAACGCCGCGGTCTCAGAACACTGCTTTAAACGGCTGCAGCAAGGGAATTACTTCCCAGATCAGAAAATAACAGTTGGGAGTTTAAATGCCTGTAGTTATCCTGGGGACCCAGCCTACCACTGGATGCCATGGCTCATGAAGCCAACACAGGCAGCTTGGACAGTAGTCAGGAAGCAGTTCAACTACAGGCTGAGCAAGTGCAGAATGTGAGTAGAATGTGCTTGGCTGTTTAAAGGCGCGCGCGACACAACTGACTCACTCAGACCTCGGCCAAACCAATGCCTCCCCATTGTTAGTTGCTGCTGTGTGTGCCCACAATCCTCTGTGAGAGTAAGGGAGACCTTTATGACGGGGGAAGCTGAGCAAATCACCTGGCTGATTATTGCACAGCCAGATGCCAGGCGATTAGAAGAGCACAACAGGAAGCGGTGCGTATAAAGAAGCTTGAAAAACCAGTTTCATCACGGCAGGATACAATGTGACTGTTGTGTTTTTTTCTCCTGATGAAACCACCCCCTTGAACCACTTGTAATTACCCACCTCCTCGATCACAGCGCCAAGAAAAGTCACGCCTACTTAAAAAGCTATCACCTAATATAAAAAAGAGAGAGAACTGACAAGGTAGCCCAGGTGGGGTTTGGGAGGAGGATAGGAGGAAGGAAAAGGCCATTAAAAAATTTCATAATAATGAGAGCCTGGTTGGGCTGCTCCACGGGGGGAGTGGGCGAGGCACAGAGCTCGACCCCATGAGTGCTACTGTCTGGAGGGAGGAGGCTAAGAACATGGTGATGGGGAAGGGGTTATACAGGGGCTGCAGGGCACGCTAACTGCTGTCTTCTGAAGCTCCACCATACACCGGAGCATGTCAGTGGATCACGGAGCAGCCCCTCACCAAGCTTGCATCCTCCACCGCCTCTTCTCCACTCTCATCCGCATCTCCCTCTCATCTCGCGTCCTCTTGTCCTCACTTGCCCCTGCCGTCCAGGCACTATCTTTCTGTACTTTGCTACCACGTCATCCACTCATCAATGAGCCTTTCATTATGATCATTGCCATGATCCGAAAAAACATTTCTCTCAAGTCTTCTTTTCTGCCGCCATTATCGAGATAGCCTTCGGGACGGAAGAAAGGCTTGAAAATTTGCAGCTGCAGAGGGGGGAAAAAGGGAGAGAAGTATTTAAAAGATACATTTAGAGACAATGGTCATACCTCACAGTGAACAACACTTATTCACCTTACATAGCACATGTGTTTTCACCCACAAGGCTGCTTTGTTAATGAGTGCCTGTGGCTTTGGTGTACAGATCACGGACGCAGGTCTGGGCAGCAGAATCGGCTTACATGTGGCCATGGTAAAGCCATTGTTCTCTTCTCACCTTCATCTATCATTGCCCTCCTTTCCCAAATAGTAGACAAGCTGTGAGTGCTGTTTCTTCTGTTAACGTGCAGCAGCAGAAACCACCCGTGGCTGGTATCAGGAAGATCACTGCTAAACACCCCCTTCCCCCCGCAACCGCATGGCTGGTAGCAGGGAGATCCCTGGTGGCTCTCTGCATCATGGCGGGAAATTTTCAAATGTTTTCATTTCGTCTTTGAACAGAGTTCTGTTAGCACAGAATCCTCTCCCACCAGTGATCAGATCCAGTAGCTCCGTGCAGTCCATGCTGGCGCTCTTTTCGATCTCAAGAGACCACATGTAACCGTGTGATGAGAACCTGCATGGTCACCTGTGCTGATGATCTCTCCACGCTGGGCGAACAGGAAATGAAATTCAAAAGTTCGTGGGGCTTTTCCTGTCTACCTGGCCAGTGCATCCAACTCCAGATTGCTGTCCAGAGCAGTCAAAATGGTGCACTGTGGGATAGCTCCCGAAGGCCAATACCATCGAATTGCAGCCACACTAACCCTAATTCGACATGGCAATACCGATTTGAGCACTACTCCCCTCGTCGGGGAGGAGTACAGAAATCGGTTTAAAGAGCCCTTTATATCGATATAAGGGCTTCGTTGTGTGGATGGGTGCAGGGTTAATTCGATTTAACGCTGCTAAATTCGGTTTAAGCGCGTAGTGTAGACCAGGCCTGAATGGATATGAATAGAGAAAGACTGCATTTGCAAAGGCCAGAGAAGAGGATGCTGCAGTTATTGAGACATAAGATGATGAGAGCCTGCGTGAATGTTTTAGCAGTTAGATGGATAGGAAAGGCTGTATCTGATGTTATGCATAATGAATCTGCCAGATTTAGACATAGCCTGGATGTGAAGACCTAGACAGCGAGCTGAATTTAGGATGATACCCAAGTTACAGGTCTGAATGACAGGAATAATGTTGGTGTGCTCACAGTGATTGAGAGAAAGATGCTGAGGTGGACTGGGGAGGAAGAGATAAAGAGCTCTGTTTTAGCCATGTTGATCTTGAGCAGTTAGCTAGATATCCACTAAAAGATATTAGACAGGCTGAGATTTTAGTTTGGATAGAAGAGACAGGGCTGGGAGCCATCAGCACAGAGATAGGTCGGGAGGGAGAAAAGAAGGGGAACCAATGAGGAAGTCCTGTGGAAATCCCACATAAAACTAGACAAATGAGGAGGATTCTCTGGCAGTCACACTGAAGAAGCAATTAGAGAGGTAGTCAAGGGAAGACAAGAGCATAGTTGACAGTATTGAAGGGGGCTGACAGCATAGGCACCAACTTCTCCAGGCACTGCTGGGTGCTCGTGCCCCCACTCGACCCCAAGCCTGACCCCATTCCAACCTCTTCCCTAGTGTCTCCACCCCAGTTCTGCCCTCTCCCTGTCCCTATTGAATTCCTTCCCCAAATCTCCGCCCCGGCCCTGCCTCTTTCCCACCTCCTCCCCTGAGTGCTCCACGTTCCCACTCCTCGCCCCTCCCTCCCACAGCTTGTTATGCTGTGAAACAGCTGTTTTGTGGCAGCAAGCTGGGAAGAGAAGTGGGAAAGGCGCGCTTAGGGGAGGAGGTGGAGGAGAGCTAGGGAGGAGGGATAGAGAGCTGCCAATGGGTGCAGAGCACCCACCAATTTTTCCCCATGGGTGCTCTAGTCCCGGAGCACCCATGGAGTCAGTGCCTATGGCTGACAGGTTGAGGCGGAGGATGGAGTACTGGTTCTGCACTCTGACTAGCAAGAGGTCCATTAGACACTGTCAAGAACACTTTCAGTGGAGAGCAAGGGGTGGAAGACAGATTGGAGAAGGTGTAGGATGGAATTATGGAATTGTAAACAATACAGTCTATTAGAGATGAAAGAGAGATGGGGTGGTAGCTGGAGAGGCAAGTGGAGTCGCAGTCTTCTCCATCTTGAAAACTCACCTATCACCTATTTGTATTGAGGGGAAAGTCAGATGAGAGAGAGGTAGAGGAAAAGAGTAAGGAAGGGGATGAGTGGGCATAAGGGAGATCAGCAGATGGGTTTACTGGGACAAGTGAAAGATACAGAGGAAGAGAACAGATAAGAAATTGCTTCATCTGGCTAGGGGAGTGACTTAATATTGGAGCTTCATGACAAGCCCTGCTTTGGAGTTCTGTAGTCCTTTTAGTTCTTCCTTGGGCTCAACTTACTCCTTCAACCCTCTCCTCGATGCTGGGCTATATTGACAATCTTGCTCCCCATAGTGCAGGGGTCCCTCATGGTCTTCTACTTAAGGCTGCAGCTAAATGTTTGCTCTTGTTCATCACTTGTCTCCACTCTCCCTTTCCAGGAGGCACAGCTGTAGCTAGCGAAATGGATGAGCTTGGAGTAGATAACCATCTGCCCCACTGTTCCCTCATGGCCATTTCTTAGACTGCTCAGTTGGTCCCTCTCTGAAGCCTTTCCCCAGGCATTCCTCCATCATCTCCAGTCTTCCCAGGTGGCCAGTGACACTTCAGAATTGTTCAAAGATTTTTATTTTTACTTTGTGCAGCTGAGCATTATTTTTTAGTGTGTGTGAATGAACACACAGTGTTAAGTTAGCTACTTCTACATAGGGACAACTTAAACAAGAGCAATGCATAATTTATTTATTTATTTATTTATTTATTTGGAACCCCATGTAAATTGGGCATACATCCTTTTTAAAAACAAATAAACCCCTGTAGATTGCAGTAAACCTATATGGCAGAGAGTAACCATAATGTGCACTTCACTAATATACCTATATGGCAGAGAGTAACCTTGTGCACTTCACTAATATAAAGATATAGACATATTTTCAACCTCATAATCAGTACCATTTCTTGCTTATTTTGCTTTTTGTTGTGCCTACTCCCCAATTATCTATCTTCTGAATTTTTCCTTTCTGGCCAATTTTCTCCATCAGTCTAACTTCATTCTGCTGGCTGGGGTGCGTGACCACTTCTTGGACCACTGACAAGTCAGCTGCTAGAGGTGCTTGATGGTCACCCCTATAGCACATGCAGGCTTGGGAGAGGATATAAATGCTGGTTTCTATCAATTTCTCTTCTAACACTCAGCCTTTCTGGCTCATTTTCCACTGTTAACTGTCCACCCGTGCCCTCTTGCCTACACTGTAGTATAAGATTTATTTATAACTCTGAACTTGTTACTTTACATGTAATCTTGCCAAACAAAAACACTGAAAAACCAGATGCAGTCTAAGTCACCTCAACCTCACCACCGTAATCATAAAACCTCAAAAGGTCAAAGTCCTCACCCAGGCTTTGCAGCCTACAGTCATGACTTTGTTTTTGCCACACTGTCTCCCTACATCTACCATGCATAACACACATGCCTCTTCCCTCTATCTCAACACACAATGTACAATGTTAACTCTGGGTTTGGGAGGGGAGACACACCACATCACTATATAACTTCCAGAATGGTAACCTAATATTTAGTTTTTTTAAACACTAAACTATGCTTGGCCAGCTCCATAGGCTGGTATGGATGGAAGTAAGGCTCTGACTAAGGTAATTCACATTCATGGGGATGCTAGGCAGGAACACTTTGTGTTCTCCCATGAGTACCCAGACACTGCTGCTCAATAAATATAGATGAGGTGCCTTGCCTTACACTGTCTTTCCCTACACTGTCTTTCCCTGCTAATTTTCATTAGGACCAGATGTGATCTTAGGGCCCGAATCAAGCCCTTGAAGTCAATGGGAGTCTTGCCCATGACTTTGATGGGCCTTGTGGGTTAGGGATAGTGTCTTTTTTTTAAATGTTGGATCAAAGTTGTTGGGAGAGGGACTGTTTTATGTAAGCCCTGTTGAACGGGGGAGGGATAGCTCAGTGGTTTGAGCATTGGCCTGCTAAACCCAGGGTTGTGACTTCAGTCCTTGAAGGCACCATTTAGTGAACTGGGGTAAAAATCTGTCTGGGGATTAGTCCTGCTTTGAGCAGAGGGTTGGACTAGATGACCTCCTGAGGTCCCTTCCAACCTTGATATTCTATGAAGCATGGGCCATATCTTCTGTTGCATCTGTGAAGCACCATGCAGTACACACACTTGATAATCAATAGCTTCCTTCTAATAGAAAATTTCCTAAATCTTTGACAGGGGCCGCTCCAGGCACCAACATGCCAAGCACATGCCTGGGGCAGCAAACCACAGAGGGCGCTCTGCTGGTCACTGTGAGGGCAGCAAACAAGTTGCCTTTGGCAGCATGCCTGTGGAGGGTCTGCTGGTCCTGCAGCTTTGGCAGACCTCCTGCAGGCGTGCCGCTGAATCCACAGGATCGGGGACCTCATGCAAGCAAGCCACTAAATGCAGCCTGCTGTGCTTGGGGCGGCAAAATACCTATAGCTGCCCCTGATCTTTGATAGAGATTCTGCTTGGAGTTCAAAGAATCCCTAATCCCAGTCTTGCTAAGGACAGACTTATCACTAGGATGGTAGAGGGTGGCTGTTATAAAATAAAGTGGTTTTTTGATGATGCTGTAGTTCTTGTTTGAAAGACACAATCCAAAAATAAGTTGTATAGTATTTCGTTGAAACTACACTAGGCTGATATATGTAACTTTCTATAGTTTTTTAGCATTTTTTTTAGGCTCTCATATAGGCTTTGTAATAGACGTTTGCTCCAAGGTACAAATTAACTTTGCAGGCATCAGAAAAGAAGCAGTAGGAATTCTAACTCCCAAGGCACATGCTGCAAAAATGGAAGAAAACAGGCCCAGTAATAAGCCACTTTTGCCATCAGAACTGGGACAAAGGGCCGCTAAGGGTAAATGCTTGACAGTCACATTAATCACTGTGAGAAAGCAGGCTTATACAACTAGACATGACCCACTCTAAGTGCATGGCTGTGCATTACTTCAAAGGGTAATTTGTAGGTCTAAGATCTGTTGGCTACCACTAGTCACCAAACTACATTGTCCTTTTTGAATAGTGAATCCAGAGCTATTCAACCTCAGTGAATCCTGACAAGCAGAAATCAAACCATATTCTATTCTCCAAAGTGTCTTTCCTCATTACACATTGCTACTCCTTTGACAGCTTCCCTTCCTGCTTTCAGAACTTTTCCTATCATTCAAAACACCGATAGAAACAAAACACATCTCTGAATTTCTTCCACGCGTAGCTGTTCCATTGACTAAAGATCTCTGACCCTGGCATTTTTGTGTGCATGCACATATTACCAGCATAAATAGCCCTTATTTTCTGTGCTGTACAGAACCACAGACACAGCTTTTGGGAAAGCACATTTCTATGGATGTTCATAGTGCGTTAATAGATATATTCTGTTCTGATGTCCTGCAGCCCATATGTGCAAGAGGAGCACCACTTAAAATCATAGAATATTAGGGTTGGAAAAGACCTCAGGAGGTCATCTAGTTAACCTCCCTGCTTAAACCAGGACCAACACCAACTAAATCATCCCAGCCAAGGGTTTGTCATAAGAAACTGTAGATAAAATCTTGACTTGTGTTGCATAGGTACCCAAGGAGAAGGAAAGAAGTCTCTTAACCCCTACCACTACCTATGCAGTAACTGGGCCAGATATCAAGACTACTTGGATGAAGTCAATGGGAATTGAGAACTCTAGGCCATGATTTAGGATGCTTCAGTTGATGGGTACCCAACCTGAAACTCTTTGAGACTTGAAAATGGGTCTCATTTTCAGAAAGTGAAGAACATCTGCACACAGATAACCGGCCCCTTTAAGGCATCTCAAGTTGAGCACCCAAAAATCACTATTCACTTCTGAGAAACGTGGCCCTCAATACTTCCAGAGTTCAGGCTCTGTGTCTTTTAACTATCCCATTCAGTCACAGCTGTTTTTTTAAATGGTGAGTAATGGCCTGATCCTGCAAGGTGCTGAGAGCCCTTTCTGTGATATAGAACTCTCTCAGTTTCCATTGGTTTCAATGGGAGTTCAGAGCTTTCAGCTTCTAACAAGAGCTCAGCACCTTGCCTGTTCAAGTCCTACATGAGCAATCTTACATTCAGTATCATCTTTCATGGAGTGGTGGAGTAGTTGGAGTTCCTTCATGGTTATGAGGGAGGACTGTTGCAGCAGGGAATTTATTAAACAGAAGAACTTCTTGGTGAGGGAATTCTCTAGTTGCAACTTAAAGCATGGCTCTGTGTGTTTGTGTCCTCAGCTACATGGTGTCAGAAGTGAGTGACTTCCTCTCTCTAAAGAAGGAGTAAAGGGGGAAAAGACACCTCTCTTCCCCCTACCTCATGCTCCAGACAGCCAGAGTGGTGAGTCAGTGGGGAAAATCAGGGAGGAGATGTGAAAACAGCATCAGGAAGGAGGCAGAGCCCAGTCTCAGTGCAGCAATGGAGTCCATAACACATGTGGCTCTGTTAGAGACATTTGAGTTTTGGTAGCTGTCCTTGCTGGATCTGTAGATTTGAACAATTCCAGGTGACTTCTGGTTTCACAGAGAAAGCACAAGAATTCCAGGTAAATTCCCTAATATTGTCAGTGTCCTGTCCCCTCACTCATGGGGGCAGGGGAAGACAACATTCCAAAGTGAAAGGCTTTTGATGCCCATTTCATAGGCAGACAGAATGTTATTTAGGAAAGGGCTACATTGAATAGATGGTGCCAGGAACAAGAGGAATCAGCTGAGGACCTTATCACTGCATATTAGTTCATGCTCAACATAGCAAATACAGACTGTTAAAAAGAAGAACTAATACAAGACAGGATACTTCTTGGCATAAGAGACATCAGTTTATGAGCACAGCTTCAGTTAGACCCAGATCTTACACTAGGAAAAGTGAGAATCCTAGAAATCATTAAAAAAAATAGCAATGTGATGCTAGAGCATCGGGGAGACTGCATCAGACAATATTGACACAAACATGAAAGGAGCAATCAGACCAAATTTACAACATAAGAACAGTGCTCAGCTAAATGGTAGGAGATCAAAGATTCTTAATTGGAAGGAAGTTTGGAAATCTGTGGAAGATGTGACAAGTCACCAAGCTACAGCTGGCAACAACATCCAGCAAAAGAGACAGAATGTGGGAGATGCACGCTATTGCAAAATGGCACATATTTTGGCAAGTCACCAATAGGAGTAGAAACAATCCAAGAGGAAGTGACAAGTCCGTACATCCATACTACCCTCAGTAGAACAAACAACACCTTGGTACACAATCTAAACAGTTGCAACCTTAAATCTGAAAGCGATACAGGGACAGTAGTCAATGCAATTTTATTTCTTCTCTTCCTACCTCCCCTTCTCCCCCATAATGTTCCCCTCTGGTGTTGTCTGGACCGATGATCTGCTTGGTAACTCCAATCCGTGACTCTGGGAGCCAGCCTTACCCTGCTCTGCTGTGAGAACCCCCACTCCTGGCCTGTTAACGCACAGCCTCTGGCATGTAAGTTGCTCCCAGCTACTTGCAACTGAATGACACTTGCCAATATCTCTGGTCCCAGACACAACCCTAGGAACCTCCATCTTGCAGTGTCCAGTTATGCCTGCTGGACACTGCAGGCTTATATGAGTTCATCAATTTAACAAAGAAATTGATACGTATCAGGCTTGCTCTCCCAAGAGGAGTCTCTGACATGCTTCAAACCAAACACATTACTTCAGGTAGAATAAACAAGCAGATTTATTAACTACAAAGATAAATTTTAAGTGATTATAAGTCAAAGCACAACACGTCAGATTTGGTCAAATGAAATAAAAGCAAAATGCAGTCTAAGCTGATCTTAACACTTTCAGTGCTCTTACAAACTTAGATGCTTCTCACCACAGGCCGGTTGATTGCTTTTCAGCCAGGCTCTCCCCTTTAATCAGTGTTTCAGTCACTTGGTGGCAGTGTCTGTGAATGTAGGTGGAAGAGACAGGAGGAGCATGGCAAATTTCTCTCCCTTTTATCTTGTTCTTTCTTCCCTCTTGGCTTTGCCCCCCCCACTTTAGTCAGGTGAGCATTACCTCATCACAGTTCCAAACTGACCAAAGGAAGGGGGGGGTGACTCCCTCAAGAGTCTAACAGATCCTTTTGTTGCTGCCTAGGCCAGTGTCCTTTGTTCCTGTGAGGCTGGGCTGGGTTTGTCCCATACCTGCCCTGATGAGGTGTGAATTGGCTCTCAGTTCTTAGAGAATTTTTGCCTGGGCTTATTTAAAGCCATGAGGATACATTTTCAGACTCATAACTACATACATGAAATTATAACCTATAACCTTACTGTAACCTCACTGTAACAACAATGCTCAGTGCATGATGAGCCTGTCAAAGACACCCGACATGACAAACTTTGCACTGGATGCCACACAATCATTTTACGAGGATGAACATGGGGATGCTGGGTGTTTCCTTGAGGTACAGAGCATCACACACCCCCCAAAATATTGCAATTAAATTCTTTCTGAGGGGAGTGGTCTGCAAAGACCAATTTTTTATGTGGGCTGGTGACAATACATTAGATGTTTGTGGCCGTTCCTTGGGAAATAGGAGGAAGAGAGAAAGTAGGACGGAGAACTCAGCTAGGGTTGCAATAAAAGGACTACACCTAGCAGAGAAACTGGAATGTATTAAAGACAAAAAGCAAACTATTCAGAAGCTATATCCACATGTCTTTACAGGGCTAGGAAAACTGTTAGAGGAGTACAAAATAAAATTCAGTGATTCCATTTGCCCTGATAGCCCCACACCGCATCCCTATACTCTTTCTGGGGAAGTCGAAGAATTGAAGAGAATAGAAGATATGAAAGAACCCACTGAGTGGCATGTACAGATGGCTGTAGTACCAAAGCCCAGTGACAAAATCCATGTTTGTGTGGACTGTACACAACTTAATAAAAACATGAGGAGAAGACACATGCTTTCCGCAGTTGACCAGACATACTTCAGTTATCAGAAGCCAAAGTCTTCTCAAAGTTAAGTGCTACAGCAGGCTTCTGGCAAATCCCCCTTGCCAAAGAACTGATACCATATTCATCACCCTATTTGGAACTTGCTGCTTCAGTTGTCTTCCGTTCAGCATATCTCCAGCACCAGAACAGTTCCAAAAGTCAATCTCTCAGATCCTGTAAGGTTTTCTCGATATCCTTTGGTATATGGCAGATAGGAAAATGAACATGATAAGTACTAGATGCGGTGTTCAGATGATCCCAACATGTCGGCCTCACTCTGAGTGAGAAATTTAAATTTGGAAAGAGCAGATAAAATTTGTAGGACATGTAAGTAGCAAACTGGGCATTCAGATGAAGTCAGACAAACTGTAGACTTACCTCAACCCAAAGATGTTTCTGCTGCAGGAAGATTCCTGGATATGACAAACAGTTTTGGAAAATTCTTACCAAATATAGCTCATCTAACAAAACCCTTAGATCTCCTTAATGGTCACAAAATGTGGATTAGTAGCTGCCCATAAAACACTTTGAATAAAATAAAAGAACTACTGACATTTGCATCTGTTTTAGCACAATACTCAGTAAACTATCCAACAACAGTAGCAGCAGATGCATCCTCATATGGTTTAGGAGCAGTGCTCACACAAAACCAGCCAGAAGTAGACCTGTTGCATTCATGTCAAGAAGCCTCACAGAAACTGAGCAGTGATATGCTCAAGTGGAAGAAGAAGCTCTAGCGATCACTTGGACTTGT
This sequence comes from Chelonoidis abingdonii, assembly GCF_003597395.2. Classification (NCBI taxonomy): domain Eukaryota; kingdom Metazoa; phylum Chordata; order Testudines; family Testudinidae; genus Chelonoidis; species Chelonoidis abingdonii. The sequence continues at coordinate 52,659,735 of NC_133769.1, read as the reverse complement.
GAGCAGCTCAATGCATATCTGCTTGGCATGAATTTTGACATAGAAACAGACGACAAGCCCAAGCACTATTGGGTTCAAAACCATAGGATGTCCTTCCACTTAAGAGTCAAATATTTTTTTACTACAGCTGATGTGATTTTTCTTTCGACATTGAATACATACTAGGGAAAGAACTCATAGCAACAGACACTGTCTAGAGCCCCAGTTGAGCAGCTACCAATGGAAGAAGAAAAGACTTTAAAGAAAGATGTCAAAGTCGACCTTGATGTCTGATAGCAATTCTAGCATCTGCCAGTTGACTTCAGCAAATTAGAGATGAATAACTGAAGAATGAAACTTGCCAGAAACAGACTCTCAATTCTGCCAAAGAAGGTGGGATCAAAGGAGTCAACTTCCAACAGACCTACTACCAATTTGCAGGAGTGAAGTGACCTTCACATAGCTGATGGCCTGCTTCTGAAAGGATGAGACATCACTTAAGAAAAAGTTGCTCTCCAAAATCCATGCAGGACACCAAAGTATAGACAAGTACAGGGTATGAGCACAACAATCTATATAGTGGCCCAGTCTGAGTAGGTAAATTTAGTAGAAGGTGAGATATATGTAACAAGAAAAATAAACAACAATCACCAAAATAATTACTCTTTACAAAGCTACTGACAGATCTTGGCAGCAGATAGTCACAGATTTGTTTTTCTGGAAAGGACACACATATATTATTTTAGTTGATTACTTCTCCAGATATATTGACTTGGTTATATTTACAGACTTCATCGAGACAAGTCATACAGAAACTAAAGTTAACATTTGCAATACATGGAGTTCTTGAAGTCCTCATATCTGAAAATGGGTCTCAGTTTATCTCTGAAATATTCTTAGCATTTTCACAGGGCTTTGAGTTTGAACATCAGTTTGGTGCTTCACATTAGCTCCATAGTGACAGGGAGGTGGAGAGAGCGTTACGGACTTCAAAAAGACTTCTGCAAAAAAATTAGTGGATGCATTAAAAACACTCCTGGCATATTGGTCAACACAGCTTGCAACTGGCCTATCTCCAGCAGAACTTCTGATGAGAAGATGACTAAGGATGCCTTTACTTTTGGCACTGATGCAGCTTCCATCTAAGTAGGATGTTGAAAGGAATTTCAAAAACGGGATTCTGCAATAAAAATTAGGCAGCAATAAAACTTTAGGGCTCGGTGTAGAATAAAACATTACCTGAACTGACATCTGGGAACAAAGCTTGGTTCAAAAGCTCTCAGACGTTTGGAATTGTTAAAAACCTGGCAGAATTTTCCCGATCCTACCTAAAGAAGAATCCAGAAAAACTCTTCCAGAGGAGTCAGGTTCATGTTCAATATTTCCCACCACAATGAAAAGAGGATCTGGGACCTCTAGCATTCTGTAATAAGGACAACTCCACAGGGAACTCCATGCACAAACTCAACAGAAGTCAGAACACTGTCTGGAAGACTGATCAGACTCTCACAAAGACTTGGTCTTTAGGATACTGCTTACGACTATTTAAATGCAATTGATAAGGAGGCATAATAATGTAAATAGTTTCAAGGAATTTTATTTTGAATTACAGCAGATTCTGCTATTTAGCAACCTGTCAGTTGCTAGCAAAAAGTTGCTATTATTTGGCAGTTGCTAATAAGTGTAAGGCAAGTTTGTGAGACAGTGGCCAGGGAAGCAAATGCTGAGACATTCCTTTCCTGGCTGCAGCCCTACAAACCTCCCTGCAGGCAGGGCAGCAGTGGGGAGGTGGCTGCAGCCCAGATGCCAGGTTGTCCATGGTGAAGGTGACCACTGGGGCCTACATAGACACGCAGTTTCTCTCCCTGTACTCTTCAGAGGTCAGGGCTCAGCATGTCCCAATGGTTCCTTCTCTGTGTGCAGTCTTCTGGCAGGGCACAGGCCAGAAAGCAGAAAGAGGCATTGTGCAGCTCTGGCATCCAGGCTGCAGCCCCTCTCCTTGCTACTGCTCTGACCACAGCCATCGCACCACTGGTGTGGTCCCTGTGTGCAAGTTGGTTTGCTGGCTGCAGCCCCAGAAGGAAGCACTGGGACATTTTGAGCAGCAGCCCCAGGCTGTTTTGTGGGTCTGCAGCCAGAAAAGGAATGCCCTTTCAACTCCAGCTGCAGCCCCAAAAAGCTGCCTGCAGGGTGTGCTTGGCCCATCCCAGCTCTTCATTCTGGGGCTGCAACCTAAAACTGCCCACGGGGGGAAGGGGAGACAGAGAGGACACATCCCTGTGCTGCCTTCGGGGGTTGCAGCCTCGCAAACTGCCTGCAGGTGGCACCTTTAAAAAAAAAAAGAGTCACTAATAAGCAGCATGCCTTTACTAATATGTGAATCCCATAAACACTGATATTAATGGGATGGGATCTGGATGGTTAATGGCAACATATTTCCAGGAACTAAAGTTGCTAATATCAGCATTGCTATTAAGCAGAATCTACTGTACTGTGTGTGTGTACATTGGTTTATAATTAAGTTTTAATCTTTTATTATAAAGAAAGGGAAATGGGGAGTGTGTAGGGTTCCTGGTCCTCAGTTTCCAGAGAGGATCAGCTTGTGTTGTAACGAAGAGCTTAATAAATGTAGGAACTTCCTGTTCTCTAGTGGCTGCTTAAAGCATGACTCTTTTGTGTTTATGTTCTCGCACTAAAGATTTGGTTTGATTTGGTAATTTATCACTTCAGAATTTAGATCAGTAGACATTTTATAGGAGCCAAACATGTTTAACCCCTTTCATGTGAGGGTGCTATGCCCATCCTGAAGAACAAGGAGCCACCAAAGGCTTATAAAATGGAAGAGGTACCATGTATAGTATATGTAGCCTGATTTTTAAAGTTATCAAATACTTGCAGCTTTCTTTGGCTTCAATAGCAAGTGGGATTGCTCAGCACCACTGAAAATAAATCCATCAGAATCTAAATTGTGACAGTCAGTCTGCTGGCTGATTACCTACAAAATCATGTCAGAGAATAAAATAATATTTAAAAATGAGTCATTGCTATTCATGGAAATATTTCCTATATTGTGAACACACAAGTTAGGAGGTAGCAATGTTGCTACAATGCTAGTATTTAATAGCTGTATTTGAAATATGATTGATAGGATACACAATATAATAGTATAATGTCATTATAGTATACTCCTGTATACTGTAGTTACTATCCAGTTGCCGTTAACAGAGGCAACTAAAAGTTTCAGAGGGCATAGCTGTGGACTGTGCTTGAAGGTAGCAGAACTTGGTGAGTCATGCCTTTGGTTTGTCTGTGAGTTGTTTGTTTGCTGTTTGTTCTCTGGATATGGGCTGTGTAGCTGGGATATGGGCCCTTGTGTAAGCAGCTGAGACAGGTCTGTTTGTTGGTCCCTTAGTAAGAGCCCTTGGAACTTTGATTGGCCCTGCTGTTTGAAGTCTTAGTGATTAGTCACTTCCTGGTGATGAGGGTTAGAGGTGAGCTAAGTAGGGAGACTTGGTATAAAAAGTCACTTGTTAGGCATGCGGAACGCAAGTGAACTCTTCTACATTTCCTAATATACTTAAAAGACTACATCTAAGGCCAGCAGAGTTAAGAACAGTCAGATTTCTTCTAGAGTCCCTTTGCTTCTCTTATCAATTTTCTACACTTCCTAGTTTCTGATTTATGTTCATTACTATCCATTTTTTCCTTCCTTCCATGTATTTTTATATATAATCTGCCTTGACTTCTCCTCTAAACCAGGTCAATTTTTTAACAAATATGGACTTCTTCCTCAGTTGTGAGATTGTGGCTTTTGGGGCATCTAGTACAGTGTTCTTAAACAATTCTCAATTATTATTCATGTTTTTCTGAATAAATTATTCCTCACAGCTGATTTAGCTCATAATCTGTTAGGACATTGATCCATAAACATTCAGCATAATTTTATTCCAAGTTATAAGTGATTCAGAAACAAGTAATACAATTTTTGACATAAAGAGCCACTACCCCTTCCCTGTCACTGGCTTGATCCTTTCTAAATAGGTTATAACCATTGATTTTAACATCCCAGTCATATGAATCACCACACCAAATTTCAATAATACCATCTAGATTGAATTTATGCTTATAAATGAGCAATTTCCATTCCTTGTTTGTTATTGAGGCTGCTTGCATTGGCAATTAAAGAATTTCTTCTCTTCATGTCCTTTGATTCCTTGATTATATTTGTTCTCAACATCTCAACTGTATGCTAAATGAGTACTCATATCTTCCCCCTTTTTACCCTCCCATTTTATTCATTTAACACCCCTTCTAATTACTTTAGTCAGTCTGCCTCTGAGGAGATTGGTTCCCCTTCTACTTAAGTGGCGGCCATCCAAGCTATACACCCAGAAAACAGACCAGTGTTCCACAAAATCAAAACCCTACAACACATACTTAGCCAGCCACCACTTACCCAGAATCTTGTGTCTTCTTTCACATAAATTATCTGAGAGAGATCCTGTGATGTAGTGTCATTAGTGCCGATATGAACCATCACCAGTGGATCCTTGCCCGTTGACTTTTGAAGCCAATCCAATCTTAGAGTGATGTCTTGTGTCTAGGCTCTGGGAGGACAGCATATTTGTCCTTTTGTCTGCCTGTCCCTTACAGAATATTCTTTCAATTCTTCTGAATACTGAATCCCCAACAAAGACCAGCTGTCTTCGTTGGATGATTGTAGACCTCTTTGTGGGCAAGTTTCATTGTCTTACCTTGTCACAGACCTCTTCAGATATTAATTGGGGACCTAACACTACATGTATGATATTCTTATTATTTATGCCTTTTTGTTCTCAAAGGAGTCACATGTCCCCGAAATATGCCCTGTGGGCATTTCATTACTTGTTTTTCTAATTAATATTTTGGAAGGGGGCTTCAAAAAGAGACAGACCAAAGGCCATTTGATGTTTACTCTCTCATCAATCATTTACTTAAGCTCTTAGTGTGGTGCCATTCTAAAGGGTCAATTTGACCTGGGTCATTCAGTACCAAGCTCACTGATCATGTGTTTTCTGCATTTTCTTTACTTGGTGAGCTGGCCATCGGCTGACATGACCAAAGTTCCAAGTTGAAGCATGCGCATACGCGTGCACACACACACACACACACACAGCCTTTGATTAACAATTCAAGTGCAATTTCAACACTCTTTTAGTAAATTTCCATACAAACGGTATGATACTAAGAGAACCCTGCTCCCAGAATCCTCTAGCAAACTTAGATATACCAAGCCATACCAAATTCACGTTCACCACATTCATTCATATCATTCACGGTAATTCATAATCATAATTTGGCACCATCCCAACAGGGACCAGGCCCTTGATCTCCCAGTTGAGTTTCACCCATAGTTTAGACTCTTCCCTTGTAGATTCCTCTGTCCCAGAAATGACAGCCTGGCTGCAGACAATCTCTCCTTCACACTCCCCCTGCTTCTTTTTCGTTTCTTTTCCTGTCATTAAATGGCACAGCAGCCTCAGCATGTGAGGCTATGACCGCTACCTACCACAGTTTTCACATAAGCAAAAATCTGTATCCTCTCACCCAGTCCTGAATCCTTCAAATCCTTCTTTTAATGCTATCCCACCTTCTTGGTCCTCTCACCAATCCTTTCAGACTCTGTTCCTTCATCTTGAGGTGCCTCCATTCTTCATAAAGAATTTTTCTTTCTGTGTAATTTTCCCTTCATTGCCACAGCAGATGCTCAACTGTTTCTTGAACTTTGCATGTGTCACACTACCTCTCCTTGTGCTTGTTTAGTAAATATAAATGACCATTCACGTCACAGTGACCAGTTAGCACTCTACATAAAAGTTACTTCACTTCTTCTACCATAGCTATTAAATATACCATTATCCTCCAGTCTAGCATATATTTCACAGACTCTTCATCTTTTTTCCCCCTCTTTGGACAATAGTTCTTGCCATACCTTCTTAAGTTCTCTCTAAAGAACTTTCAAAGTCCTGTTTAGTCAGAGGGATCTTTATATCAACTTTCTCATTTTTAAGGTATTTTTCACTGATTTATCTGCCATTTCATTTCCTGGTATCCTGACTTGCCAGAATCTACTCTATTACTATATGTATACCCAGTTGTGCTATCTCTGTAGTGAAGAACAATATTTCATTGATTAAGTCATTCTTACTTTCTGAGGCCCTGCTTCTAACTGTCATTATACCTGATAAAGAGTCAGATAGTATAACAGTCATAGCTGGGCATACATCCTTTATCCAGGTCCGTGTCAACAGTATGCCCATCAATTTGATCATACTAATGGTCACAAAATTGAATAGTGTCACAGACCTCTTAATTCCAAATTCAGGGATACAGAAGGTCATTCCCACTCTGTGTGTTGTGTCATCTCTGTAACCATCAATATATAGCTGACAATGTTTATCCCATTTGCCATATATAATCTAACAAATCATAGTCACCATATTTGACAGTCCTGCTCTTCCCTTTATTTTACAGTATAATTCCAAATCCACAACTGGAGAGACAACTGTCCAGCTATAGTTTGATTTCCCATTGTCACATCCTGGTGTGCAATCTAGATCAGAGTGGGGTTGTTACCACCTGCCCCATAACCTTGGTGCCTCACAATATTTTGCTGTTGTGGCTCCCAACTTGGGACACTCACATACAGCGAGCATGTTGCACCTTGACTTTGTGTGTATCACTGCAACCCTGTTCCAGCAGCTCTGATCCCAGAAGCCTGTCAATAACATACCAGTCATACTCTGGCTTCCCCCAGCCATGAGTACTACTTGTAGGGTGACCCCCAGCACACTCCCAGTACCAAATTTTTCCAAAAATGTATATCCTGCACTGGCCAGCCCTCTCTGGGACAGTTCAGATATTATGGTTTGTTGCTGTAAATATTCAACAGTTTTCTAGTTTATTGGAGTTATCAAACAGTTCAGTTTACACACAGCACTGGACTGGTTTAGAGTAAAAATAAAACAAGTTTGTTAACAAAAGAAGAGAGGATATTACATGAATTCAAGCATAGGAGAGAGAGTTAGACATGGTTAAAAGCTAATAAAAATGAAAACATACATTTAAAAGTCTGAAATGTAATCTAGCAAGTTTTGGTTCAAGGCTTTGTTTAAGGTGGTCTTTCTCACCCACAGTCTTCCAACAGGATAGTAAAGGACACTTTCCTTGGTCAGGATCTCTCCCAGAGGCCCCAGGGTGCTGGAGCCTTTGTCTTCTTAGGTGAAAGAGAGAGAACCTGATGTTCTCTGCCCCTTTCTTCTACAGTCCAGTGAACCTTCGCTCTGAGGGGTAATCTTCAGAAGAATCCACTTCTAGGTTTATTCAAACACTAAAGGAGGTGACATGGAGTCTGGTGGCAAAGGAAGCGTCATTCTCTGTCTTCCCACCTGTCCTTGCTGAAATACAAATTTGCTTTGTTTCCTGTTCCTTCCTCCCACTGCTGGCTCAAGGACCCTATGTACTACATATATATGTACATTGAGCTAAACACATATTCCTTTGTTTAGAATATAGATGTTTACCAGCCATTGCCTGGGCTGGGCTGTGTGATTTTGAACATGTAATAATAACATCATACAGGGGGATTTGATAACTTTACATATAATGTTAGTACACATACTTCAAATCCACCAGAGAGGTCCTTTGGGGCCATCTGCCTGTCCCAAGTCAGGATAAAGGAGGAGGGTTGGGCGTGAGGCTAGCAACTCCACCCCATAAAAAATCAACCTGCTACAGAAACGCCAACAACAGAGACTTTTACCCTGGAAAAAGAAGGGTCTTCACAACTCGAAGTGCATGACGCTGGGTGGTGAAAAAGATCCAGACCTTCATTAATAGCTGCCTCAGAAGGATTCTCCAGATCCGCTGGCCAGACACCATCAGTAACATCCACCTCTTGGAGAGGACCCGTCAACTCCCAGCAGAGGAAGAAATCAGAAGGAGAAGGTGGGGTTGGATAGGACATACACTACGCAAGCAGCCAACTAACATCACCAGACAGGCACTGCGGTGGAACCCCCAAGGCAAGCGGAAAAGAGGCCGTCCAAGAAACACCTGGCGATGCGACCTTCAGGCTGATAGCAAAAAAAATGGGCTATACCTGGAACCAGCGAGCGTGAATGGCCCAGGATAGAGGACACTGGAGATCTGTGGTTGGCGGCCCATACCCCGATTGGTGTGACGGGCATGAGTGAGTGAGTGACACATACTTCACCATGTACAAAGATTATTACAGTAGTGTGTAGGTTATAAATACGGGGGTGCTTTGTCGCACCCATGACCAAAGACTTTAATTACTTCCATGTCTTCCCTTTTCACCCAAATCTTTGACTCACCTTTTGATCCTGTTGGCATGTGGGAGTTTGTGGTGCCCAGTTACATCTTGCCTAGTTAATTCACAGAAGTCCTCATATATTCATTTAGTACTCTTATCTTCACTATTTCCATTCACTCTAGCGCAAAAGGTTAAATCTAACAGTTTCATCCTCAAACTTATAGGCATTTGTTTGGTTGTTACCTGCAACACACACAAAATGGAGCCTTAATACTTGCAGAAGTTGGGCTTAGACTGGCTCTAGGTTTTTTTAGTGTTGATTTAGAAGTGGAATTAAAAGCTTGGCATCTGTAATCGATACCTGTTCTTATTAGTGCCCTATACAGCATCAACACCATGTTCTTATCTGCACCCAAGTTGTTCCCAGAAATATTCAGATTTAGTCTATCTTTACATTTAGTCTTGATATTATCTATATGTCTCTTCCAAGTTACTTTGTTACTGAACGGTTTCAGAGTAGCAGCCGTGTTAGTCTGTATCCACAAAAAGAACAGGAGTACTTGTGGCACCTTAGAGACTAACAAATGTATTTTAGCATAAGCTTTTGTTGGCTACAGCTCAGTTCTTCGTCATCTTGATTATCACTTCGAAGGTTTTTTTTCTCTGCTGATGATAGCTCATCTCAATTGATTGGACTCTTACAGTTGGTATGCGTACATCCACCTTTTCATGTTCTCTGTATGTATAAATATCTTCTGTCTGTGTGTTCCATTCTATGCATCCAAAGAAGTGAACTGTAACTCACCAAAGCTTATGCTGAAATAAATTTGTTAGTCTCTAAAGTGCCACAAGTACTCCTGTTCTTTTTGTTACTGAACATAAATCCCAAGAATGTAACATTTTGAACCACCTGTACTTTTTCTGGATATAGAGATATCAGTTCCATTCTTTCCAATCTTCATTTTTATGAAGATCATTCCCTTTGTTTTAGCAAGTGAGAACTTAAATCCCCAAGAACCTCTCCATTCTGAAATGCCTCTGAGCACCTCATTGGTTCTCTCTACAGCTATCTTAATCTTCCATGTATGGCCCTTATAACACAGTTATCTGCAAACAGAGTTAAACCTATTCCTGCCAGTATACTCTCTGGGAGATCATTAATCATAATGTTAAACAGGGTTGGGCTGATAGCACTCCCCTGTGGAGTGCCATTAATAAGTTTATAAATATTCAACAAAGCTGCCCCACCCTGACTTGTCTGGTTCTGTCAATTAAGAAGTCTCTTTTTCCTATTGTCCTTAGTTTATACAGCAAGCCTTCCCTCTGCAGCATGTCATATGCTTTGTGTGTTTTCACAAATATGGCTTTCATAAACTCTGTTTATCAACTCATTTTTTTTGTGGTTTTTCTAATCTTACAGTATGATCAACTGTGCACCTTCCTTTCCTTAAACCACTTTGTACACAATTTATAATTTCATTTTTTCCAAGTATGCTACTAATCTCTTTTAGCGTTGTTTCCATAATTTTGCCCATGCACGATGTGAGGCCAATAGATCTGTATGCATCAGGTCTTGTGTGTAATTTGCCAGGTTTTACTATCAGTATAACCATCACTTGCATCTATTCTGCCGATAGTATTCCTTTCCCCCCATATTATTATATAATTTCAATAAAACTCTTAAACTCCCTTCCAGTAGATGGTTAAGCATTGCATTATATAAGCTATCTTTATCTGGGTCTGTATTTTTACTCTTGTCTCTAACTCGTTCGAGTTCATGTATGCTGAATTTTTCATTCAGTACATTATCTTTATATTCTATCCAGCCATGTGAGAGCTCACAGTTTTTTTCACTTTTTGTTCACAAAATTCTTTACTTTGATTTGTATCGTTACTAATTTTTTGGAACTCTTTTGCTAACGTTTGTTTTTCCTAAGTTAGAACTTTCAACTTTACTTTGGACTATAAGACCAGGTGTAAATTTGTTTTTATGCTGTATTCCATTCACTCTTTTAACTTGTTTACATATCTCTGAAACCTTGGAATCTTTGATCATTTTCCCACAAATTTTTCTTCTAATTCTTGTTGCCTTTTTAATAATTCTTTGTGCCATTGCTTTACATCCTTTATAGTTCATTAAGGCCTCGCTGTTCATTTATGCATTTTGCTTGTTTGTATGCCTTATTTTTTTCTTTAATTTCTGCTTTACAATCTTCATTCCACCAAAGGACTGATTTCTGAGTTTGTAGCAATTTGATGTCTCACATGTAACTAGGTCATCTGCCTTTGTTGTATTACAACTCCCTTTGTTGTATTACTATGAAATTCCTCTATAACTCATAAAATTGGTACTTTGATTCTCAGCACGTTTACTTTTAAAGAGTCCTCTATTTGCTTTTCTAAGGTTCCAAGTAGAAATTCCTTCAGTGTTTACAATATTACCTTGGCTTCCATATGTAATTAGAATAGGGGAGTAATCAATTCCCATTGCATTTTCTCTATAGATTTCCTAACTGCATTTACTTGCTATGTTGCTTGTTGTAGTTTCCAGATCTAAACATAAAAAGATTCCATCCACTGAAGTAAACCTAGATTGTGTGTGTCAATGAACAGTTCCAGGCATTTGCCATTATAATCGGTTTCCCAGCTTCCCTGTAATTCATTATGGCTTGTAACATGGCAACTATTAGTACCCTGATCACTGAGGTTTCTGCAGCACTGGTAAGAGTGCAGGCTTAATTGAAGCCAATTAATCAATTTTTTTTTTGGGATTATGGTGGTTATTACTGAGCTAATGATGTCATTGGGAGGATATAAGTGGAAGGAATAGGTTGCAAGGGGATGCTCAGACAGTGATCCTGGGCTGAGGAGGGAAGGCTTAATGGAAGCTTCCTCTTGCTGTAAGCCTGTAGTACATTGTTATACTTTGTAAAGAAAGAATAAATACACATGTTGTGGAAGGGTAACCAGCTGGTCTGTGTTTGTGACTGAGGCCACACGAACTGGGGAGACAGTGAGGTACACTATGTAACAACTGAGGTGCCTTGTGACTGCTATTAAAGTCTCCTCAAATAATGTACAAGTTATTGACACTCTGAACAAACTCTTCCAATTCTAGATTGTCTAGATTTTACATGGGTTGTAAACGTGATAGATTTGTATAAAGGTGTTATTATTTTTCAGAGGAACCTCGTGTAATGCAAATGAAGAACTTTAACAGGAAAGTGCTAACTCTTGTTCATTTGAAGGCAAGTGGTCATTTAGAGATTCTAAATGTGTCACCTTTATAGTCAATATTTTCTATGCATCTGCGAGATGAGGTTTGTTCCCCCTTGTGACCCAAGAACCACTGGATGCCAACTGGCAGGGTGCACTGGGGTTTTTAGGGGTACAGAGAACTCCTAGGGTCACCAAGAGAATGACATGTAAAGTCTCTAATAAAAGCCTACGTCATAATGGTCATCATAATAATTGTGAAATGTATGTACAGATACTGGGTAAGAAGTGGGGTGTGTGTATATATACTGAAAATTGTGTTCTTAAAGTATGCAGTTTGGGAGTTGCTCACCAGGAAAGGTGAAAAGCAGAGTTTATTTTCCAGGCAAGAGATGTTTATCCATTTGTTTATACATAAATTGACTATTGTCTGGTTCATAATGGGCAACCATTTGCACTCTGAGCCAAATGCTAATGAAGGACTGTTAAATCACCAGAGAGGAAATTTGCTGGAGGAAGTGAACCAATGGGCAGGGAGGGTGCGAATGTGAGCACCATTTACAAGTGAAAACAATGAACTTTTGCGTTATATCTGTGAGTAAAGACTAAGGCTGTTAGAACCTAGGGTTACCATTCATCTGGCTTCTCCCTGACATGCCCAGCTTTTTGAGTTAAAAATAGCGGGGGAGATTTGTAAATATCTAAAAGTGTCCAGAATTCCAACCCCCCATGCAGAGTGCGACTGGCCGGATTGAGCCACTCGCATGAGGCTCCAGCAGCCAGAGCCCCTCCTCCGCTTCCCCCCTCCTCTCCCCTGCAGCTTCAGATCACCGGCTGGGCGGCCTCTGGCAGCCCTTGAGCTCCTCCCTTCTCCCCGCTGCCCAACGCGCTGCAGCACTGTGCGGAGGCATAGACCAGGCTGTGTACTCCTGTCTAGGTTTTTTCCCCCCACTTTGAACTTTAGAGTACAAATGTGGGGGACGTGGATGGACCCTTCTAAGCTTAGATTCTAGCTTAGATCTGATAATGCTGCCAACAGCCAGAATATAGTGTCTGGCACACTTTCTGTTCCCCCAAAACCTTCCGTGGGGAACACAAATCCAAACTCCTTGGGTCTTAAAACAAGGAGAAATTAACCATCCCCCTCCTATCCCCCCACCAATCCCTGGTGAGTTCAGACTCAATTTCTTGGATTTTAAAACAAGGAAAAATCAATCAGGTTCTTAAAAAGAAAGCTTTTAATTAAAGAAAAAAAAAGGTAAAAATTATCTCTGTAAGATCAGGATGGAAAATGCTTTACAGGGTACTCAGATTCATATAGACTAGAGGGACCCCCCCCCTAGACTTAGATTCAAAGTTACAGCAAACAGAGGTAAAAATCCTTCCAGCAAAAACACCTTCTACAATTGAGAACAAGCATAAGACTAATCCGCCTTGTCTGAGTTATTACTTACCTATTTTGAAACGCCTGAAGAGACTGGAATTCATGAAAGATGGGAAAAGCCTGGAATTGAGTCCCGTTCATCAGTCAAAACGAACAAATGAGCACACAAAACTAACAAAGACTTCGCTTCCGCAAAAAATTGAATATCTTGTCCTATTGTCCTCTGGTAGGTGTACTCCAGCGTTCACATGAGCTTTAATCCTTTTCAGTAAAAGAGACATTCTTAACCATTTTTATGACGCTTGATCGGAGGCTGCCAGTTATTCTCGGCAACGTAAGGGAGGTGAGCTGGGGGTTCGGCAGGGCGGAGGGTATCTGGCGGGGCAGCATAGGGACTAGGGGAGGAGGGTTGGATGGCTGCAGCTCGCTGGGGGAGCTGTCAGGGGGAGGGGTGTGGAGAGGTTCACGAGCAGTAGGGGACAGCGGAGGGGGTTGGATGGGTTGGGAGTTTGGGAGGACGGCTGTGGGAGGGTTGGAGCAGAGGTTGTATGGGTGGGAATTTCCTTGGGGGGCAGGGAGCGTTGGACAGAGACAGCTGGAGTCCGTCGTGGGTGGCGGGGGGGGATAGGTTGGGACGAGTCTGGGACAGGGTAGGGTCCTAGGGCGAGCAGTTAGGTGGAGGGGTCCCGAGGGGCAGTCGAGGCGGACAAGAGCAGGAGGCTTAGGTTAGGGGGTGGGGTCCTGGGGGGCAGTCAGGGGGTGGGGTGGATGGGGGCAGGTCTAGGGCAGGGCTCCCTCATCCTCTTTTTTGATTGTTGAAATATGGTAACACTATTAGAACCTGCAGGCCTGGAACCTGGGACTGTGGGGGATCTGGGCTGCTGATGCTTCTGCATCACCTTGAGAGGACCCTGTGAAGCAGGGCTTGGCAGGAAGTATCACCCATTAGGACCTGAGTGGCAGCCCCTCATAACTCATTGATTGGTTGGTACCAGTATTTAAACCAGGAAGCCTTGAAGGGTAGCTGTCTGAGCAACAACATAGACAATCTGCCTGCCTGTCTCTTCTCCAGACCCTGTTTGCGATTAGACTCTGGCTTCTGTCCCTGATTTGTCCTTGACTTCACTATTCAATTGCTGTCTGTAACCCTGCACCTGACCTAGATCTCCTAGTAACCTGACCCTGCCTGCCTCCTGACACCTGATTATCAGTCTGCCCACTGACTGTCCCTGACCTCCTGACTCCTGCTCTGACCACTAGGTTTGACTGCCCACATCTCGGTCATGACAGGCTGTATCTTTCATAGAGTTGGCAAGCTGCAGCATGGCTTGTTTCATGGAAGGCCGATTACAGCCTAACCTGCCTGAAATATCCTGGAAGGACTTTGGGTGAGGAAAACTTCTTTAGACAGGAGATAAACCTAGGTTCTAGAATGAGTTTTGATTTTGTGTTATATGGAATCATTTGTATTCATCTCACACTGGTTTTTATTTGAAGTTCTATTCTTTCCTAAATCAATCTCATTACATTTTATAATTGAACTCAAGTGCTGTGCCTGAGTCAGGAGCTGTGGCCTAAGGTAAAACTAGAGTGCACTGTTCCTTTGGGTTCAGAGGATCTGGCATTTCTGTTGGTATCCAGTGATCAGGGGCTTGATACCATAAGGGTACACTTCAAAGGGCTTTTGGTGTACTGGGGTTCATCTATTGTGAACCTGCAAGGCAAAGACAGGGCCGGTGGAGCCCAGAGGAGTGTGCGTGAGTGGCTGGCAAGCTGGTTGTGTTATGGAGCTAGCATCCAGCTAACACAGGCAAGACTCTCTCTTGTGCTGGAGGCAGATGTTGACAAGGTGACCCATAGAAGTATCACATCTATAGACTCCTTTCTTGTTGTTTCAGTTACAACCAGAGTTATGTACAAAATATGTTTTTTTTTGCAAGGCATGGCTAGTCATAATTGTCAAAACAATAGCTATAAGAAATGTCAAGCTCTTAAACATATTTCCACTTAACAAGCAGTTTAGCTTCTATTTGCTAATAATTCTATATTACTTTTAGCATTACTTTTTGAAAAGCTTTATGGGAATTCTTTAGCATATCCATGATAAATGCTTAAGCTTTAGGGCGTATGTGTCAACACCATGGCCTAAAGTATGTAAAAGAAAAACATGTATGCCATTAAATATGCTTTTCATGCAATATATGGGCATTGGACTAACTGTGCTAATTGATTATCTTCAGTAATTGATATGAAATACCTTGGTGAAGGTAGTTTTGAGAAGCAATCAACACCATATACTGAAATATAGTGCAGTGAGTGTTTATCATTAATGTGTGCAGAAGTCCAATTTAAAGTGGCTTATGGGGCTAAGAATCTGACATTGTCCAAGCAACATTTTGAGTTCCATTTCTACATGTCTGACCTGCATAATGATTGCTGTGAGAAAACAAATTTTCCCACTCTAGCCCTTAGCTATGCTGCAGGCAGATGGGCGTATTTTCCTGAAATAGAAGAAGGCTATAATAAACAAGAAAATATAGATGATGTTAATCACTATAGCTTCCATCAGATCTGTCAGCACTGCATTTATTGACTGATTTATCAGAGCAGAATGTACGCTTCACTTTTCCTAAGGCTTCTATGTTGCAAATAGACAGTGGGTAATTGATTTTGAAGGATTTATTTAATTTTAACACAAGAGAATTTCAGCCAATTACAACCCAGAAAAGTAAATCATTTTCCTGGACAACCCTGAAACTCTTATTCATACCATAAATATATGTCTAATCAGTGATTCCTTTTGCTCACAGGATGCTGTACTGCAAACAATTACTCCCTTTCAAAAATCCTGTTATCTCTAATTTGTTGCGTATAATAAAACCTATCTTGATTTCATCCAGTGATCTCGAAATGCTTCAAAACAATGGATGGGCCCAAACAACAAAATTTGGATTCAGATCTGGGTTTGGATATCATATCCCTTTCAGTTTAGGGGCTTTCTTCCTGGAGGCTTTATGGTTTGGATCATCTCTGTTAAATCATTGATTAATCAAGATTCACAATCTGTGAGGCATCAGCCACCCTCCCCTTTTCAAGAAATGATGGAAGGAACAGCAGGGAGATGGAATGGAGGGCAGAGAGGAGCATGCCCAAGAAGGGAGACATGATGCACTGAAAAGAAGTCATCGACACGATTGTGTTTGGAGCTTTGCAGGTGGAGCTTAGTTTGTGGGTGGATCTTGGATAGATAGGATCTCCCCTGCTGTTTCCACACTTTCTTGGAATATCACTTATGCAAGCACTGTTGGTAAGGCTTAGCCAATGATAAACTGTTTTTGCCTATGAACAAGGGAATTGCCATCCTGGATCAGATTAGTGGTCCATTTACTCCTGTATCCTGTCTCTGACAGAGGTCAGTACCTGGTGTTTCAGAGGCAGGTGCAAGAAACTCTGAAATAGGTAATGATGGGAACAACTTACACCACTGCATTTCTTTCTAACTCCTAATAGTTTATGGGAGAAAAAAGATGTCTCAATTAACTTTAGTTAGTAGGCAGCATTTGGGTTCATGGATCATGCTGATGGTTTCAGGAATGTTTCTTACTAAAACATTTTTTTCCAAATTGTCCCCAATTAACTCTATCAGTGTTTCAAAATGAATATTTCAGTGTATCAAACAAACCTTTTTTTCAAACTATCTGAAGATTGTATTCATTCAAGATATAAATTCATTCCCTTTGTCTGTGGGTTATTTTAAGTTTAAACAAGGCTCATAATGCAGTTTAGTTCCTCAATTTAATATTTATACCTCAAATAATTTTGTTTTATAATCTCATCTCACATTATATAATCACACACTTCTGTTCTAATATCTAATTTATACATTTCATTAACAAACAATCCATATAGTTTGATAAATGCATATTATTCAAGATCAAAGCATGATTTTTTATGATAATAGTCTCACATCTTTTCTAACATGCCTTCTTAAACACTATTTTCAGTACACTAAACCAACTTTGATTCTTCTTTTTTCTCCCCTTCTCCAGGAGAAGAGGAAGCAGGAATCAATTTTATTCCACTTATCATACCTATCAACATAGGGTCTGTAGCCTTGTCTACACACAAGTTGCACTAGTTTAACTTTAATCAGTCTTAAATTTATTTAAACTGGTAATAACAGACTTAAACAAAATGCAAATAAACCTGTTTAAACTTGAAAATAGGGTGTCTACAGACAGGGACGGATTAAGGCAGGGGCTTTAGGGGCTGCAGCCCAGGGACCCGGCTCAAGGGGGTGCCTCACAAAAATAAATCGCAGGCAGGGATCTCCAACTCAGGTCCCACGGCGCAGCGGAGCACTCAGACAGGTTGCCTGCATGCTGTGGCCCCATGCTACTCCTGGAAACAACTGGCTTCTAGCATGTCTCTGCGGCCCCTGGTGGGGTGGGGGGAGGCCAATGGGAGCTATGGGTCCAGTGCTTGTGGGTGCAGGCAGTGCACTGAGACATGCTGTCCGCCTCCCCCCAGGGACCGCAGAGACATGCTAGCAGCCAGCAGCTTCTGGGAGCAGCGTGGGCTCCCAGAAGCTGCCTGAGCCCTGCTGCACTGCCAGCTGGAGCTGCCTGCACCTAAACTCCCTCCCAGAACCTGCACTCTCTCCTGCACCCCAGTCCCCTGCCCCAGATCCCTCTTTCACCAAACTCTCTCCCAGGAAAAGGACTTGTATACAGGGCCCCCCAAAATCTAATAGCCCCGGGCACACAGAAGAGTTAATCTGGACCAGTCTACAAAGCCTTTTGAATCATTTTAACTAAATCAATTTGCAGTCCACAGTTTAGGTTAAACTGGAATAACTTTCATATATAGGCAAGCACTGAGCTGTCCTTCTTAGAGGGTCTTACCTATTTGAGAAAGCTGAATTGGTTCAGCTAGCGGTGTGATTTTTTTTCTTAAACCAGTTCAGTTAAACCAGTGCAACCCTTTTTTTTGTCCAGACAAGGGCCTATATAGCTCTTTATGAATGCAGTGACAATGCTTAAAATAGATTTTTGACTTTATGGAGCAGACACCAGGTTATGTGTCTTACAAGTCAAATCTTTTCTGTGCTGGGGGGAGCAATCTCCATGTGCGGGTCACTTGTGGAGACTTATTCTCCCATTGCTCCATGCTGTGGGAGGAGATGACCTAAACCCATGCTAACCTTAAAGTGGCCTCACTGTCCGAAACATGCCAGCATGTCTATTCTGCCCTCAAGCCAATTTTTCCAAGATATTTTAGTTAGCTGTCGTGGCTGTTTAAAAATGAACAAGATTGCCACAAATGTCCTTATTGGTTACATATTTTACAGCATGACTATGTTTGAATACAAAGTAGCCCAGCATATGGATATTCACGTTGGAGATGTATGCTTGGGGCAGACTCATTGTCTGACATTCATAAAATCAAACCATAGTATTTTTACTTACATTTCAGAATTTTTACAATTCCAGATTTTCCATGTGTTTCCTGGAGCTGTTACAGGAATCTTAAAACACTTTGATCTTGAACTTGATCAGATAAAAAAAAAGGTTAATATTTTCCTCATTTTCTCATGCTTCCAGTATTCTTGGAATGTTGGAGTGCCAAGACACAAGCTATCCATACAGTATGTCCATCTCAACCAAGAGCATAAAAAACTGGAAATCTCAATTGAAAGCCCAGTCTGGTGTAATTTTTAGATAAGCTTTGGCTAGGCATCTGTGGACTTTTGGGTATTTATCTAAACCAAACCTCTTAGCCTTTGAAAGTTTCTAATTTACTATTTAACACTCTTTCATAGTAGTTTGTGGTGACACATTTTTAATGGAGCATGATGATGATGTACTATATGCAGCATACATTCGTGAAGCCTTACCAGTGATGCTTTTCTTGATGGGAGCTCTAATGCATTGGACACTGAAGAGTTAAATAATATTTCAAACAAATTTTTGGATTCTTGCAAGTTACCCAGCATATATCATATCTTGTACTTTATTTTTACTAGGCAATAGGTGGAATGCTGATTTCTCAGTGATGGCTTTTGGAGGAGGGTATTTAGCAGCATTAACAATTTGTTGCTTGGATAAATTCTTTGGCCTTCAAAGCACTGGATATTGCAACAGCTGAAGCAGAAGTACTGGCATCAGCAACACTGTACTTCTCACTTTCACTGGTAGTGGCATTGATGGCCAGTTTAGAGGGGGTTGGACAATACCAAGTGCAGAACCTGGGGACTAAAATGGCAGCTGATCTTCATCTTTATTGTAGGGTTTTACATTTTAAGTCACTCTTCACTGATGTTTGGGAGAGACTCTTATCAGAAAAATGCACAAGAGAAACAGCAAGAGTTTTTGCAATACACAGAGCCAGAGTCCCGGTGATGACAAGAAAATAATTAAATAAAACCAGCATGTGACAGTTTTCTTTCTGCTTTCAACCTAGCCTTTAAAAATGAACTTACTCTAGTCAGGCATGTGCCTTTGCAGAGATATAGAGTTAGAATTTCTGACAATCCATCACTGACTCTTTCTCACTAATTCTTCTGAGAAAGCAGAAAAGAGCCAGAGATAATAGTATTCTTGACTTGCCTGTCTCTGTAACAAAAGCTCAACTAGAATAAGCTTAAGTCTGTAGAACAGGCACAACTTTTTAAAAATTGACACAGATGACAGGCTAAATGCACCAAAGGCCTGTGTCAGCCAGAACCCAGGACAAAAGCCAGTAGTCAGAAAGTGGAAGGGGACTGCCTTGTGGTTAGGCCAGCCTTACAAAGTTGTACTCTCTCATTCTTCTGGGGCAGATAATTTTTTCTTGATAAACAGGACATTTTCCTTAGATGGCCAGTACTTTCAGTCCTCATGCCAATCAGCAGGAGAGAAGATTCTTGGGCTAATTTCACAACAATTTTCCAAAACTGGATTAAGATATGGGTTTACCACTTAGGGAAAACAAGTTCTATTTCTATCTCTGCCTGAGGCCAGTTATTTAATCATTCTGTTTCCCTCTTTATAAAATGGGGTAATGCTTATCTCACAGGGGTGTGACAGGATTCATTTGTTAATGTATGTGAAGTGCTTTAAGAGCCTCTGGTGGAAGATGTCCCTTAGCACAGTAGTACTTTGTACTTTTAAGGCCTTGTCTACACTACAGGGGGAGATCGAGCTAAGTTACGCAACTTCAGCTGAGTGAATAATGTAGCTGAAGTCAATGTACTTAGATCTATTTACCGCAGGGTCCACACTACTCTATGTCGTTGGGAAACCCTCTCCCATTGACTCCCCTTGCGCTTCTCATTCAGGTGGAGTACAGGAGTCAATGGGAGAATGATATGCAGTCAATTTAGTGGGTCTTCTCTAGACAAGCTAAATCAGCCGCCGATGCATTGATCACTACACGTCGGTCCCCCGGTAAGTGTAGACAAGCTCTAAGGGATAAAGAAATGGAGTACACAGACGAACATATACAAATCATCTTTCTAAATCTTTTTTTATTTGATTTGGTCACATGTTTTGCTACAGACCCCAGGATGACACTGGAAACTTGGTCATGCTTTCTAGTGTCATTCTGTGCATAACTGAAGGTTATCCTGTTTGCAGAATGCAGTGCCAGTGTAACTGCTGCCATCTTAGCAGATAAGCAGAGATTGAACTGGGGCCCTCTAGAGCTAAAAGCATGAACTGCTTCAGCTTGAGCTAAACAGCTAACTCTTTACAGGTGGGGGCTGTAACAACTGATAATCAGTGCCAACACACAGAGGCTAACTAAACCTGTCATTCTGGGCTGAGTTAAAACATTACCTCTTGCCCCGCTCCAGCTACGGAGAGGAAGGAGAACTTGCCCTCACTTCTGTAGGTTGCCTAGGGTACTAGTTACACTAGTACCTCAGGTCACCTGCAGAAGTGAGGACAAGTCTTGCTGCTTCTCCCTTGATGGAGTAGGGCAAGAGGTAATGTTTTTACTCTCAGCCCAGAGTGACAGGTTTAGTTAGTCAGTGACTGATAGTACTTTATAATTTCACCTAAACTGTCGCAGAAGCCAAATTTAACTCATTTTTGGTTTCACTATTCTACTAAAATAGGGCATAACCTTATCCGATAGCCACATGGGAAGGGAAATGTGATGGCTGACCAGTAATCAGTAGTACTTCTAATATTAAACTTTAAACAACTTGCTTAGACAGCAAGGGTCCATAGTGCTGAATGTCTATAGTCACATTGCACGGCTTTATTCCAGGCATTTAAAATCTCCATTTGGTTATCAAATCTATCAGAGTGCTGTCTGTGGCAAACCTTTTTTTAAATAGTAAATTTTCAAATCTTACCTTTTGAGATCAGCAGTCCTTTTACACGTTGCTAAAACCTATTTAGCATGCAAGTGCTTTTGCGCTTGGTATTCTGATCAAATAATACAGTAGGTGTTATTTCCTTTTTTCAGGTAATTTGCCTTGGAAATTATGTAGAGTTGAGTTACTATAATGCTGCAGAAGCCAGCTTTTACATAACTGATTTGCTAATTATGACAGCTGTCATGAAATTACTAATTAAGTCACACAAAACTTACTCATAGCAGGACTCAGCTGTGTGAAGGAAATGAAGTGCTGTACTTTGTAGGTTTAAATATAAGAAAAATGGTGTCCTTGGAGACTTTCTTGATTTGACCACAGAATCTGAAGCTGATCACTTCATGAATCAATATCATATAGAATAATTAAAGAATGATGAGCTTGATTATGTGTCCTTTACACTAGTTTGATGTTGGTATAACTCTATTTGCTTGATGTGGACATAGTGGCTAATGAGGACAAACACAGGGATGGATTTTAAGTTGCAGGTACTAAAAAAGAGGACCTCAACTTGTGAAGGCCACAAGATCTTTCCCTACCCCATGAGCACAGGGCACAGAAATAAAATCCCAAGTCTTTTACTTCTTGGGACCTTTTCTGTTTATCTTTTTAACAGCACTGGAAGCTGGCTGTAAGTTGTGACAAACTAATATCCTTGCCAAGTACTATCACTAATTATTAACTCCTACTCCTATTTACCTGAACTATGTCTTCAGGATGCTGTAGGAAGGGGAAAATCTCCCCAGGCTCTGCCAGTTTGGCCCCTAGAGGAAGAAGAATTTTCTTCCTGACCTCAAAACAGGTGATTGGTCAGACCTGTAGCATCTGCAAAACACAACTCTGAGACTACCAGTACAGGGTAGGGAGGGTAGAGCTGCTGAGATGAAGGAAAAAGGCTCAGCATAGTGGTTTAACTTAATGAAAAGGGAGGGTGAAGGATCAATCAAACTAGCCAATGAGGGACTAGAGATGCTGAAGGGGATGGGCACCCCTGCATCCCTTCAGCATGTGTTCTTCTCTCTCTTTCAAATGGGGCCGTCCCAACTGTGGCCAGCCCCATCAAGATTTCCACCTGTTGCAGTGGGTGGGTAGCATTCTAAGGAGTTAATCCCGATCGACAGTGTAAGTGAGATCAGAATCAGGCCCATACGTTTTATATCACTTTCCTGTTGCTCTATTGTGTCCTGTAATGTGAGCGAACTACAACACAGTGCACAATAATCTAGGTAACTTTGCCCTTGACTATACCATAATTTGTGTTAATTAAGGCCATTGGAAATTGTAGTGCAGAAGGGAATACACTTTTGTTTCTGGTTGTGTTTAACCTCCGGGGTAGGTTCCTTTTTTAATACTACAGTTTACAATCGTCTTAGTTATCACGTGTTACCCCATGATTACAAGTTGTACTGTACAGCTGGGTGAAATTTTTTGTAGCACAGTTCATTCACAGTGTCAGTTGACCTGAAACTATTTGCGAGCGCGTGTTGAGTTAGCTGAATCACTTTGACTGAACTGGAAAAAAACCCTAAATATTGTGGCAATGTCAAAATGACTCTACAGCCTCCCATAGCCTATAGGAGGCCCAAGTTCCAATGAATATCTAGTCAGCTATACTAAGTGGAACGGCTCCAACGGGAGAGAGAGAGACCCATAGCTCAATGGCTTGGACACTTGTCTGCACTTTAGGAAAGCCAAGTTCAAATTCCTTCTTCACATCAGTCAGAAGCTGAATCGAATTTGAGTCTCCTACACCTCTCAGGTGAGTGTCCTAACTACACGGCTAAAAGTTACAAGGGAGAGGGTGATTCCCTTGTAACTACAAGGGATGGGGGACACCACGATTTTGTGAATCCTGCTTTGATTTTTGTCAAAATGACCAAAATTGAAACCAAAAGTTCCGAGTCGGAAGGAAATGTTTCGTTTCTACCTAACCTAATATATATATGTTTAACTTTCTGATTTGCTTAAAATTTTGAGAAAAATCTTTTTGATTCGTTCTAAAACAGAACATTTTCCGGAATTGTTAGTGAACTGAAAAAACCCATTATTTGCCCAGCTGTGTGTAATATAGCCAAGCCCATAGAATTTAGATAAAACTAAATCTAAGGAAAATCTAGGAAACATTGGGTCTCGTTGTCCAATCTGGTATGCTGGCTTTATATGTTAGGGCTGGGAACATTTTTTACATCAAAACTGTTTTTTTGGTGGAAAATTGGGCTGTGAAAAGTGTGATCTCCATGGAAAACTACCTTTTTGGTGGAAAGCCAAATCCCCAAATAAAAAGCTTTTTGAGTTTTGGTCAAAAGGAAACATTTCTGGCTGACAATTTGAGGCTTAGACAGAAAAAGTTGAAATATTCTGTGGTGACACCCCCTATGCACTCATACATGAAAAACACTTTCTGGCCAATGTTAGGCAGTGTAAGTCCATTGAAGTAAATGGATTTGCACTACCATAAAACTGGTGTAATAGAGTGCAGAGTCAGGTACACTGTTTTCTATTCAACATAAAGTACTGAAAACTAAATTTGCAAAGTAACGTTAAACAGAAGTTCAACTCCTTTAACACCTCTGTAGCACATACCATAGAGGTTGGGAGAGCTTTGCTCCAAAAACTTTATTGAAGAACTTTACAAGCTTCCCCCACATAATACTCTGCCACACAACTTAATTCTGCAGGTACAACCATCCTTGCTATTCCAGCCTTGGGCCTTTTGGGAACCAAAGCTGCTAGTTGATACAAACTATGTGCTGGTTCTGTGCGATGGACACACAGACTAAGCCCTAAAATACAAAAGACACTGAGACACACATTCTGGAAATATCTTAGATTCTCTAGATGTGTCCATGTCTGTATGATGGCTTCTGTTTGCTGCAGGAGTCTCAAACTCAATTTACCTTAGGACCAGTGCTGGTCCTCAAATCTTCTCAGTGGGCCAATAATGTTACTGAAGGTGTTCAAAAAAGAAAACATTTATATTGTATTTTCTATTTCGAAATTCTTAGCGATAATAAAACTGTCATACAACTTTACACAATTCTTTGCCTCTCAGAGAGTTTTTAGTGTTTGACAGACACCTAGCAACGCTTCAGTTCTGTCAGTTTGGCCTCAGTGAATGAACACTTGAAACCTTCAAGACTGCAGCAAGGTGTGCATCAGATAGTTGTGTTCAGTATTTTGACTTGTTTATATTAATTGTGGAAAAAAGTGATGCTGCCTTCATGGCTGTTTCTGCCTGGCAACTAATGATGATATCTCTGTCCCTCTCCCCCAGCCAATGGGAGCTGCGGGGGGCCGTGCCTGCAGCAGACATTGCCAGCAGTGTGTCTGCTTGCATCTCTCTTCTGCAGGTCGCAGTGGTGAGGTTCTCGGACTGCAGATGGCCCACGGGCCGGGACTTTGAGACCCCTGATTTAGATGCAGCCCCGGATTCCTGGAGAAGGAAGAGAAAAAAATCAAGGAAGAAGGGAAAGAGATGGGTGACAGGGGCAATGGAGGAAAGAGAAAGGAGGGAGAGGTTAAGAAAGGCAGAAAAGAGATGAAGAAACAAGTAGAAGGAAATAGGATGTTGGGAGAGACAGAAGAGGAGAAAACTAAATGAAAGCAATGGAGAAAAAAGGAAAGAAAATGCAATGAAAGAAAAGTGACAGAAGTAAAGAGAGAAGTGAATAAAGCAAAGGGAGAAAAGGAAGATACTTTAGGTTAATTAAATGTATGAATAAATTATATTCTACATGTCTGAACTCAAATGGTTACAAGTTGTATATTCTTTTCTTGGTCTGGGGCCTGATCCAAAACTCACTAAGTCTGTATCATATTTTCCATTAACTTCAGTGGGTAGTGGACTGCTAATGTGTAGCATTCACATAACAGATCTGCTGCTTTCCAGTTCAGTCAATTTTCAGTACATTGACAGTTTATTTGTTAAAAATTACCAAGTTAAAAGGCTTTTCTTGTATTTGGCATGCATTTGATTCAGAGTACAAAGAATCTTCATTTAACAAGACTTTGATAAATTGGCCAGAAAAAAGCATTATCAATTAAATTAACATTTATAACCTGAAGTAGTAACGGATGATAGGAGCAAAAGCTGTATTGTCTGAGAACTGGGTCGTTCCTTGCAGGACTTGACCTTGAAATTCACATCTTCTCTCTGTGGACGTAACTGGCAGCCTAGCAGTGAGTGGACAGAATCAAGAAATAGGAAGAGTCATTCCATCTAGGGAACAGTATTCTACTTTTTCCATCATCAGGCAAGTAATATTAAAGCCTTCTCATGGCAGCCACAGATTCCTGCCACTTACTGGCAGTGTTTTCAAATGTAACTGAGAATCCACAGAGATAAAATGATTTCAACAAAGGGGCAGAAACGTTATGCAGAAGTAAATTTTCTTACAGTGCTAAAAGCTATTAAATGCCTCTCTGGTATATGCAGTAAAGCCTCCTGGAATTTCATTAGAAGATGGATTTTGTTGTCATTACTGGAGCTTGTTAGGAGCCCTAAGGGGGAGAAACTTTTTAGCCTGTGCTGACAAAATGTTCTCCAACTGACATTAAGGTGCTTTAAACGGATATATGCCTGACGTGAGAATGATTACCATGAAAATGAATATCCAAATTCCCCTGGATGTGTGAGGTAAAGGTGGGTAAGAAGAGAGGAAACTTTAATTTCTGACAGATATAAAAGAATGAAAAGTGACTGTGTCAACTTATGCTTATTTCGCCTGGTGGACAACTAAAAATCACTTGACTTGTTCTTTGCTTTGGTCCTAAATATTTTTACTCAAAGTAAAGGCTAAATTATAAAAATCTGGGTAGATATAAAAAACCCAAATACACAGCATGTAAGATGACAATTAAAATCTTTTTAAAAGTTAACATCTGGAAAACGTATTTCATGAAAAACCTTCCCCATTTTTTGACTAGCTCTCTTGGTATAACAAAATTACTTTGTGTTATTTCTCAGAATGGGTAGGTCTTGCCTTCCAGATGATTTGCTCAAATAAATAAATACGTAGATGTATGCATATGAAGTGAATAAGACTAACTCAGACTACTGTTTCAAATGCACAACATTCTCTTCCAATGGAAGATTATCAATAACATTTGGTCTAGGTGACGAGTGTCACTTTGCACTGTGACAGATTTTTTCCCTGCAACAGATTTTTTACACTGTGACTGTTTTTGCTGTTCATTTTTCTACAAACAATTATTTTGCAGTCTACATTTTTTTAATACTGTATGCAACCGTTGTACAAATTGCAACTCACTTGTGGTGCCCAGTTGTGTGGCTAGCAAACTAGAGGCATACAGGTATGAATAGATTAACTCTAATACTTCTCTGTTGTGATACACATAACACATCTAATAATTAGAAGCAAAAAATAAGTGTTTGAGTTTAAAAAAGTAGTTGCTTTGGCTGTGCTTGCTCGCCTTTTATATTCACTTTCTATAAACTTTCAAGTGGCTTAGTTTTACTCACATGAATGCTCCCGGAATGAGAATTTTTACAGTTGCAAGCCTGAGGATCCAAATTGGAAATGGTAAATTTTCATAAGATGGGACACTTCTTAATAAAGCAGGCACGTTGGGTTCTTTTTCAGAGTCCTGGCACTGGGACTACTAAATGAGCCAGACAAGGATCTGTCAAGTTATTCTGTTGGGGCGAAATGCTAAGGGAAATAGAACTACAGCCCTATCCTGATTAGTTTACTATCCTAAACCCCAACAGGACTGTCTCTTGTTTCTTCTGCTGCTTGCATGTGTGTACACATTCTCTCTCTCGCTCTCCCTCCTTTGCACTGGCTTTTTACAGGCAGGCCCGCCATCCATTTCCTAATTATGCTCAATTTATTACCAACAACCACTCCAGAACAAGTGAACTCAAAGTAAGTGAATAGTATGGTTAATGAAGTTCACCAGACTAACCAAATAGTCTTTGGTGCTTACGCCATACATACTACAAGGCTAATCTTTCCCGGAATAGTCTGGTGCCATTGCTCCTGGATCCCACTAGTTTGGATGTGAAAGTCCTAGACTGTGATCCAGATCCAGGTCTTCCATTTGGTATCATGTAATATCAGTATCAGACCACCAAGAAGTTCATGCAATATTCTGTCTATTATATTTCTGATAAAATTATAGCATAGTACTGTACACTGAGCAAAATAGGACAGCTGCATTATCGTTAACAATTCCCTGATTCATTGCTTATAATTTACACTGTTACATCTAGTTACATTTGATAAAATGGAGTGATTAAAAACATCTAGTTAAGTGAACCAGTTAAAGGGGAACAATTATTAGTAATGAAAAAAGATAAAGAAATGCATCTAATAATTACTGTGCTGCTTTCCTATGAAGTGAGGCTGTTTACCTTGGTTTTTCTGTTATTGGCAAACAGCTTTCTTAAATATTCTTACAGATGGTTGTTTGTTTTTTAAATTAGGTAAGAAATCATAAGATGTAGGTTTTTCTGTGAGTAATCATTAGCACTGTGCCTGAAATCTTGGTGTATAAACAGCAACCATATGTGATATATCATATCTTGAAGAAAAATTAACGTTATGTGACTGCGGTAAAATGAGCAAGGAAACTATCATCAGAGAGAAGGTCAGAGCACTTAGGTATAGAAAACAATGCTTAATTTAGAGAAGAATTGTTCAGTTTTACTAATTTTAACATTCTGTTCTAATATTAATAAATTTTAGCTGCTCTGTCTGACTGTTGTGATTCCTTCTGGAGTTTAGATGCAGATTTCACTGTAGGATTTATTCCTCAGCTTCTGAAACTAGTTTATTTCCTCTGCTGCTCACAAACTTCCTTTTGGTTCCACTTAAAGATTGCAACACATGTAGTCTGCCTCTTCTCCCATCACTATTCCAAAGTTCCATCTGCTATCCTGATAAATGTGCCTCATAAAAGAGAATCCAGGATTTCAAAACACTTTTTCATTAGCTGTGCTTGTAGCGAACTTCAGGATTTCATGCTGTTTACAGCCCATTCTCACTCTGCTTTCTTGAAGGTCTTCCTCTTGCAAATTTTATACAGCACTTTTCTGATCTTTTCAGAGAGTCTGCAAGTCTCTTATGTTATTGGAATTTGAACCTGCTTTGAAGACTATTGCTCATTCTTCCTTTTGCCAAGAGATATTTATGCATTTATATTCTTAGCCATGGAAACTTATATAGAATTTCTAATCAGATAGATCGGGGGTCTGATTCTATGTTGTACCTCCTGGAAGCACAGCCCCAAAGATGCAGAAGATGGGTGAAGATGGCTGTGAGCCACCTTTGCACAACCCAGATTCTGGGCTGGCTTGGGGCCAGCATGGCCTCTAGAGTAAATTAAGCAGTCTCAGATGCTTAACTCATACCCAAAGCCTTAAGTAATATCCAGTATATCCACAAGGTTTATGGAGAAAGCATACAGATCACCACATTTATAATTGGAATTTGAGAATTGCGATAATTGCAGCTTGACACTTTCAAAAATATATCAGATCATTTCAGGAAAAGCCATGAGTTAGGCCCATATCTTTTTGTCACTTATTACGGTAATCTGAACATTGATCTAACTTCTTAATAATTGGCATGTGAGTTCTTTGAACATTACTTTGTTACCTCACTTAAGAATGCTCAAGTTTATTTCCTAAATATATTCATTACCAGTTACAACAATATTAACACTTCACATGCCTTCCTGCCAAAAGTACTCATGTACCTGTCACTGCCAGAACAAACTCCCTTTCAATTCCAGTAAGTTACCACTCATGGTCAGAACTGTCCTTTGGGTTGGCAAATCGGGTTGACTGCCCTGGGCCCTGCGCTTTGATACAATTATGAGGAGGTGGGCGGGCGAGCCGGGTGAGGAGGTGACTGGGGAGGTGAGCGGCAGTCAGGCAGGAGGGGGATGAGGAGGCAGCCAGACAGGTGGACGGCGAGGAAGAGAGCAGTGGGTGGGTGCGGTGGAGGGAGGAGGTGAGCAGCAGCCACCAGCAGCCCCTCTACCAGAACCTTCCCCTCCCCCCAGCATCTCCTGCTCACCAGCGGGCCCTGCCGATCAGCGCCTCTCCCTCCATCTCAGCTCCTATCATCTGCCACGGATCAGATGTTTCATGGCATCAGGAGGAGCTGGGGGGGGAGGGGAGAGGACCGAGGGCACAATGCACTCAGGAAGGGGGCAGAACTTGGCAGGAAGAGGTGGGAAAAAGGGGCTGGATGGAAAGAAGCAGGTCGGTGGGGCTTTAGGGGAAGGCGTGGAGTGGGGGCAGGGCCTGGGCAGAGCCAGGGGGAGAGCACCTTCCAGCAGATTAGAAACTTGGCGCCTATGTCCCAGGCCCCAAGCTCCCTAGGGATGGCCCTGCCCATGGTACACATATCCACTTCCCTTCAACCACTCTCAGACGCACACCCTTAACACCAACTATATAGGAAGTTTAAGAAAATTTATTGACTGACATAATTTCAAATTCTAAAATGTTATTAGTACCTTTTTAAAAAAAGTGGTTAGTGGTAACATTGTCCATTTGAGTGTGTTTTCCAGCTATTCAGACAGCTTTTCTGAGCTAAGAAATTTTGACAAATTAGGGGAATACATATTTTTTCTATTTAAGTATAAAAGTTGATAAATGCCTTATCTGAGATGTTATAATAATTCATATGTGTATATAATCTGGCATTTGTAGGGATTGGGGTTGTTAATTTGCAGTAATTTAATTGTTCAGAAGCACACATTTTTAATTGCTTCCCATATAAAAGTTAGTAAATATCTTACACAAAAAATAGTATAGAAATTCGGTTGTCCTCTGAAGACTTAATGTGTTAAAATTGGAGATTAAATCCAATACTTAAAGTGAGAAACAGAGATTTTAGGCCTACTTTACCTGAAAATCTCAACATAGACTTAAGTATGAAGGTAGTTACTGATGCCGCCATGTTATAGAATATTCTGTCATATATTGACTGCTTTACACACAAAGATTCAGACAAGGTTACAACAGAGGCAAATGAGCAGATTGTGGAGGTAGGATACAACAAAAACAAGTGACTGGCCTTGTTTGACAGAAGTACCAATGTTATTTAGGTACAGAAATTCCACAATATCGAGGAAACATTTGTCTGACAGGTTGATTTTGAAACAATGACAACATGGTCTGAAATGGCTCAGATTTTGTATGTTAGGATTGGGAGAAGAGCAGAAGTGAAGTGCTCAAAAGGGTAAGATAAATGCAGTTTTTCACTGTTCTATCACTACCACATACAGTAGTGTGAGGTGAAATCTTGGCACCATTGACGTTGATGCCAAAACTCCCAATGACTTCAGTGAAATCAGCATTTTACCTATGGAATGTGTATATAAGTATTAATTGATAAGCATCAATGGAAAAGTTATGATCAAATTATTTTATCCAGTTAAACATAATAATAGTTGATGAATATCTTAATTTCTACCAACAAGGCTATGTGTATAATATGTGGCTAGTTTAAGACAGAGAAAAGTATGTGATAGGAGTAGAAGGCCCAGGGGGCAAAAGGTGCTATATACTTAAATGTTTGGATAGGGTATAGACTGCTCTACATAGGGCATAAGCACCCACTATATATAAACTATCATCCATCTGTTTTAAGTGCATCATCTGTAAAAGTAATGCCATGTACCTATTTACAAGTAATCACAACCACATTGTCAAATTCCAATAGATAATAATAGAAAAGCACAGCAAAGTAAAAATCTATGTCCATAAGCATTTAAAAGCTGCCATATAGACAATTTGTATTTCAGTGTGTGCTTTGAGAACCTGTAAGAACACATGGGGTAATAATATATCTACAGCCTGATTGTCTCAACAGTTTTGCACTAGTAAATCTATTTATCTCTATACCTATATATATATATATATATATATTAAAAAATTCCTCTCTCACCCCTGTGGGTGGTATGTGTCTTTCTCAACCTTGAGTCCTCTACCAGAGGCCTGGGAGTTTGAGGGTTCTGCGCAGTATCTTAGCTGTTCCTAGCACTGCACTCTTCTGGACAGAGAGCTCTGATGTT